>NC_083716.1:121093905-121393905 GCF_028564815.1 Eubalaena glacialis | reverse complement strand
CACCAAATTTCCATATTAAAAAAAAAAAATTATTCTTAAAGAGTTCACCTAAAAGCTTTTATCTCATTTTTATCTATTTAATTAATCTGTTCCCAACAATTATATTTAGATTACCCATGAAAATTTCATAAGATATTATATCAAGTCAGCCATCATCCCAAGTTATTTTTTTTTTTTTTGCTGATAAATTTTGTACCATAGACAATATGACCTTATTTGACTTTTAATAAACCTAGGTGCAATAAAAGTAAGACATGTTTGTATTAATTAAACCAACAAACTTAAACTTTAATACCAAACATTAATTTAATATTGAATATTTCTCAGATCACATGAACTTGAAATTCATTTGGGTTAGTTTCTATTACATTTAGACGTATTCAATTTATAATTGCTTACTTTTATGTCAATTAAACAGAGCTCTTTTATAAATTAATTTTGATAATACCACACAGAGGTAGAGACATATCATATCTACAGTGTACCCACAGACATATAGACTGACATAATAAGAGTTCATAATGCTTCATTTTTAAAAGTTATGAAGAAGGTGTTACAATATAAATTTACTAATTTATAATAACAGTTGGAATAAATTAAGTTTATCTGCTCAGAAGGCTAAGGCTTTTTACTATTCACAGAAAAATTTTTTTAAGTTATTTGTTCTTGATAAAGCCTTAAGGAGACTGTGAATCAGATTTTGAGTGAGGAAGACTTTCAAGTAGTTTGAATTTTAAAAAGCCTCTTCTCCCCCACCCATGTCCCACCTTTTTTTTTCCTTTTCGTTTTAAGTTCTTCATGATTGAGTTAACCAAGCTTAGTCTCAGGTCACTGTGGGCTGTATTTACATTTCTGATTTGTAAAGAGTTGCAAGACAAAGACAGTTGATTTTAATTCCCCAAAGAACTGGGTAGCCACCTAAATGATAGCAAAGATTGACTTGTCTAACTACATTTAAAAATTTTTGTTTCTTTACATCAGTGAAAAAATTTCCAACTAAATTGGAAATCAAAAGACTTCTATGTTCTAGAACTTTAAGGTTTAATGTATCAAGCCTTCAAAAGTTTGCACATGGCATTCAACATAGGCCCTCTTTCTGAGCTCACAAATCAAACCCAGGCCAATTCACCATAAGGGAAAAAACAAACAAACAAACAAAAAACACTACATTATTGCTTTTATTAGTCCCTGAATATTAGCCCCTAGTTTTTACCTCATACTATGTGGGCTCAGGTAACCCTATTGTTTTTCTTCAGCATGTTTAAATATTATTGCCTGGGAGGTGGATATATATGCCTTGTTTTATAATAGCAGGCAGAGGAAACATTCCCCAGTGAAACATACTGTCCATCCCCAAATATAATCAGGCAAAAGAGATGCAACCACCATACATAAATCTCTTATACCTTTAACTTTAGCCTCCATTAGGACTCCACTAGCAAGTCTTGGTCTTACGAGTCATCTCAGAAACTTCCTTTCCATCTCTTGGCCATTTTATCTGTTTTTTGTATGAAAAGCTTTGGGGTCCACAGTGAGGGGTCAAGCCAAAAGACCCAGGCCCTTTTGTCAATCTTTAACTTGCTTAATTGGCTTTTGCCCCCAAGCAATTGCTGGTCAGATATCTTGGTGTAATTTTTTTTTTCTTTCTGTCTTTTAAATTTTTCTAAATTGGGGTAAATGGAGCAAACTTATTTGGAGCCCTTTAATGTTGGGGGGTAACTAATAGGGTGTCCCTTTGGCCCATCCAACCTTAGGTTGTGTTGTATCAAAACTTTTGTTTTAATGTAATCAGTGTCCATTTTATTTATCCCATTTCTTAATAACCATATAAAGATTTCCATCCTGCTGGGATGAGTCCCTTTAAAATGTCCACCTTTTTAGGAAGAAGTCTCTTGACTTCCCCATCAGCTTCCTCCTATTCCCTTGTTAATCAGCCTAATTAACACTAATTGACCTTATGTTTTGTATATGTGAGACCCATTGAGGGAAAGCTGAAACCACAAAAAAAGCATCCCAAACTGTTTTTTGGGGTTTTTTTTTTGTCTTAGATTAAGAAAGTTCTTAAGGTTAGCTGTTATATATCTTGGTATCCACCTTTTGATTTTGTCTTTCCATAGGTACCAATAAAGCAGCTGTTTATAAATGAGAGTTCTCTAAATTTTACCAGTTTAGAAGTTTTTCCAATTTAAAGGATCCATCATCTGGCCATTTATGACTAGCATTTTAATAGGAACTCAAATCAATAAGATGCAAGTGGTGTCTCCACAAGAGAGGTCAAAGTTTGCAACCTTCACAAGATCCAGAAAGTTTACTCCCAAAAATAGTCTAAGAAAGTAAAGGCCTTCATTGTACAGGCAGATACAATCAAGGTTGAGATGATAGAGGGCCCCTTATGGGCTGGGACCCCTTATGATAAATTTCTCTTAAGGCTGGTATGGCCAGACAAAGAGATTACTTGGAATCTCAGTCTATTTGATTGGCTGCCAAATGTACACTGTATGTGTACCTTTCTGATGGCAGAGACCAAGCTCTCAAAACACAGAATAAGATGCCTATGAAGATCAGGTAGAACATTTACAGTTCAAGGACACAGGGGGAGAAATGCAAGCTCCTCCTAGAAGAGCCTTTGTTCCTTTAAGGTCAAAATTTTGAAAAGATATTTTATCAAGCCTGCTATCACTAACTGCATATGCGAAAACCAGTTTGGAATGTCAAAATAGCCCCATCTTGGTCATTTTTAGGGTGATATTTCCTTCGTTTCTAATTAAGAAATTACTTGCAAGTATAAGCTCCCTACATATTGTGCATGAACCTGGCTGGGGTGTTAGTCTGAGACTGGTAACCTGTCATCTATCTTTCTTTTGTTTTGAAAGCTTTGTTTCTCATTCTTCGGTTGGTTTGTAGAGACAAAATCCCTAGTGATAATTGCATGATGGGCTGATGTGCTGTTTGTGAGCTTAATTCTTCTGGGTGTCACCCTAGAGTCATTTCAGCTCTTTTACGTATCTTCTCTAAGACCACCATAGGTGCTCAGAGCACTAGGTGGGCCAATCTTTGTGTACCTCCCCAGACTAGTGTAATTTTAGTTAGTGAGTGGGTTTCCCTATGAAATCACTCTAGCAAGTTTCTCAGTTGCCTGAGAAAGCTGTAGCCCGTTAGGAGGATATGCATCCCTTTTCTTTGGAGCTGGGGGTGCTCATTTGGTATCTTTACTTCTATTCTAACAAACTCTATTGAAATAGCTGAATCGAGGAAAGACATCAGATCAACCTGCTATCTAATCACCCAGCCCAAACCACCTCAGTGTCTCTTAACTGAGCAACACCCTCCCAGCGTTTTCTCAACTGGGGTAACCCAGGTACCTCTTCTTGAAGCTAAGTTCAAAGAAAACCTACTTCTCACAGCAAAGAGTTTACCCACTGCTGAATAAAACTTAGGATCATCAACCAATTACAGGAGATCCAAGACCAGGAAAGACTCCCCCAAATTCACGTGGGCTTGCCAAGGAGGCAGATGGGCAAAAGGGTCTCTTGTTGGTACCAAGGCTTTGGATCCTCATAGAATTCAGGGAAAGGAGAGAAGTTTACTCTGGGTCCCTTTATGGTCACCAAAACTGTGGACTGAAAGAAAAAAAAAAAAAAACCACAGCATGAGAGTAGTGAGTTTCAGTTTTATTTGGGGACCTTACTGAGGACTACAGCTTGGAAGACAGCCTCTCAGATAGCTCTGAGGAACTTCTCCAAAGAGGCAGAGGAGCCAGATATATAATATATGAATTTTTTTTTGTTGTGAAAAACATGTATTCAAGCACAAAAAGTTTACTGCTAACCACAAAGAACAGACATTTCACATTCATAATTGTAGTGCTTTTCTATATATGGGAAGATGCAAGAATCTGGGGTCATTACAATTTTCCCTTAGATAGGCATCTTAACTATCTAGGGACCTGAATAGTTCCTGTTTTCTCCATCCTGAATTCCCCTCAGCGCTCACTGTCAGTGGGCAACTGCACTTAGGTAGCAACTGAAGCCTTATAGAACTGGAATGATGGACAACATTTTTTGTTTTACAATAGTATTGAGCCCCAGATCATGCATATTCTCCAAGACGTCAAGCTGTCTCTAATGTAGTCTGAAAAAAAACAGGAAAGAGACCATTTCATTGGCAATTAGAGAAGTGCAATTATTCAAGGTATTTGATGACTTGGGGCCATCTATAGATTGCACCACGAGGCAATACAAAGTCAATCTCCGCATGAATGGTGCCATTACTGCATGCCGGGTTATTGGGAGATGGAATACGCTGAGATGGTTTCTTGGTAGAAGTGTAGTTTAATGGAGCCTGGAATATGGGGGAAAGTTTCATACTGAGGAAGATTGGGAACCAGGAAAAAAATGAGGAGCAGGGCAAGGGCTGGTACTAAAAGGGCATCACAAAGCAATGCAGGGGTCCTGAAAGAAGAATGTATCTGCCTTGCATTTTTTCCCAGTGCCAGCCCTGCTTAACGTTGATGGAATAATTATTGGGGCCCAATTATACAGCAAGCTGCAGTGATTTATGATGCTCTACAACCAGCACTGAATCAACCTGTCTCAGTAGCTGTAAGTCTGCATAAAGTTTTAATTACGAACATCAGAAGTTGGTCAGAGCATATGGAGAAAAATGGATTGTGGATTTATGATGCAGTGAATTTTCCTGCTGAGTGACTCTTCCCCTGATCAGGGCCTGGTGACAGGATGACAAAAAGGCATGTAGGAGAAGCCAGATGCTTGACAAAGCATCCATTACCTTTTAAAAGTGAGACTGGGGGCCGGAGCTGTGGGAGTGTGTCAGAGGGAGTGCCAACGGATGTCATTTGGCTTTGTGACATTCTAATCCTGACCTCAGATGAGATGTAGCTACTAGTGTTGTGACATGACACGCTCTTCCAGATTGGCATATGACAGGGTAGAATTGTGCCAGGAAATGGTCTTGGCTTGCCTAGCAATTCTTTCAACTCTTCCTATATAAGGGGATTTCTTTTTTTTTTTTTTTTTTTTTTTAAACATCTTTATCGAAGTATAATTGCTTTACAATGGTGTGATAGCTTCTGCTTTACAACAAAGTGAATCAGTTACACATATACATATGTTGCCATATCTCTTCCCTCTTGCATCTCCCTCCCTCCCACCCTCCCTATCCCACCCCTCTAGGTGGTCACAAAGCACCGAGCTGATCTCCCTGTGCTATGCGGCTGCTTCCCACTAGTTATCTATTTTACATTTGGTAGTGTATATATGTCCATGACACTCTCTCACCCTGTCACATCTCACCCCTCCCCCTCCCCATATCCTCAAGTCCATTCTCTAGTAGGTCTGTGTCTTTATTCCCATCTTGCCACTAGGTTCTTCATGACCTCTTTTTTTTTTTTTTTTTTCCCTTAGATTCCATATATATGTGTTAGCATACTGTATTTGTTTTTCTCTTTCTGACTTACTTCACTCTGTATGACAGACTCTAACTCCATCCACCTCATTACAAACACCTCCATTTCATTTCTTTTTATGGCTGAGTAATATTCCATTGTATATATGTGCCACATCTTCTTTATCCATTCATCCGATGATGGACACCTAGGTTGCTTCCATGTCCTGGCTATTGTAAACAGAGCTGCAATGAATATTTTGGTACATGACTCTTTCTGAATTATGGTTTTCTCAGGGTATATGCCCAGTAGTGGGATTGCTGGGTCATATGGTAGTTCTATTTTTAGTTTTTTAAGGAACCTCCATACTGTTCTCCATAGTGGCTGTATCAATTTACATTCCCACCAACAGTGCAAGAGTGTTCCCTTTTCTCCACACCCTCTCCAGCATTTATTGTTTCTAGATTTTTTGATGATGGCCATTCTGACCGGTGTGAGATGATACCTCATTGTAGTTTTGATTTGCATTTCTCTAATGATTAATGATGTTGAGCATTCTTTCATGTGTCTGTTGGCAATCTGTATCTCTTCTTTGGAGAAATGTCTATTTAGGTCTTCTGCCCATTTTTGGATTGGGTTGTTTGTTTTTTTGTTATTGAGCTGCATGAGCTGCTTGTAAATCTTGGAGATTAATCCTTTGTCCGTTGCTTCATTTGCAAATATTTTCTCCCATTCTGAGGGTTGTCTTTTGGTCTTGTTTATGGTTTCCTTTGCTGTGCAAAAGCTTTTAAGTTTCATTAGGTCCCATTTGTTTATTTGTGTTTTTATTTCCATTTCTCTAGGACCTGGGTCAAAAAGGATCTTGCTGTGACTTATGTCATACAGTGTTCTGCCTATGTTTTCCTCTAAGAGTTTGATAGTGTCTGGCCTTACACTTAGGTCTTTAATCCATTTTGAGTTTATTTTTGTGTATGGTGTTAGGGAGTGTTCTAATTTCATACTTTTACATGTACCTGTCCAATTTTCCCAGCACCACTTATTGAAGAGGCTGTCTTTTCTCCACTGTATATGCTTGCCTCCTTTATCAAAGATAAGGTGACCATATGTGCGTGGGCTTATCTCTGGGCTTTCTATCCTGTTCCATTGATCTATATTTCTGTTTTTGTGCCAGTACCAAACTGTCTTGATTACTGTAGCTTTGTAATATAGTCTGAAGTCAGGGAGCCTGATTCCTCCAGCTCCATTTTTCGTTCTCAAGATTGCTTTGGCTATTCGGGGTCTTTTGTGTTTCCATACAAATTGTGAAATTTTTTGTTCTAGTTCTGTGAAAAATGCCAGTGGTAGTTTGATAGGGATTGCATTGAATCTGTAGATTGCTTTGGGTAGCAGAGTCATTTTCACAATGTTGATTCTTCCAATCCAAGAACATGGTATATCTCTCCATCTATTTGTATCATCTTTAATTTCTTTCATCAGTGTCCTATAATTTTCTGCATACAGGTCTTTTGTCTCCTTAGGTAGGTTTATTCCTAGGTATTTTATTCTTTTTGTTGCAATGGTAAACGGGAGTGTTTTCTTAATTTCACTTTCAGATTTTTCATCATTAGTATACAGGAATGCAAGAGATTTCTGTGCATTAATTTTGTATCCTGCTACTTTACCAAATTCATTGATTAGCTCTAGTAGTTTTCTGGTAGCATCTTTTGGATTCTCTATGTATAGTATCATGTCATCTGCAAACAGTGACAGCTTTACTTCTTCTTTTCCGATTTGGATTCCTTTTATTTCTTTTTCTTCTCTGATTGCTGTGGCTAACACTTCCAAAACTATGTTGAATAATAGTGGTGAGAGTGGGCAACCTTGTCTTGTTCCTGATCTTAGTGGAAATGGTTTCAGTTTTTCACCATTGAGGACAATGTTGGCTGTGGGTTTGTCATATACGGCCTTTATTATGTTGAGGAAAGTTCCCTCTATGCCTACTTTCTGCAGGACTTTTATCATAAATGGGTGTTGAATTTTGTCGAAAGCTTTCTCTGCATCTATTGAGATGATCATATGGTTTTTCTCCTTCAATTTGTTAATATGATGTATCACGTTGATTGATTTGCGTATATTGAAGAATCCTTGCATTCCTGGAATAAACCCCACTTGATCATGGTGTATGATTCTTTTAATGTGCTGTTGGATTCTGTTTGCTAGTATTTTGTTGAGGATTTTTGCATCTATGTTCATCAGTGATATTGGCCTGTAGTTTTCTTTCTTTGTGACATCTTTGCCTGGTTTTGGTATCAGGGTGATGGTGGCCTCGTAGAATGAGTTGGGGAGTGTTCCTCCCTCTGCAATATTTTGGAAGAGTTTGAGAAGGATAGGTGTTAGCTCTTCTCTAAATGTTTGATAGAATTCGCCTGTGAAGCCATCTGGTCCTGGGCTTTTGTGTGTTGGAAGATTTTTAATCACAGTTTCAATTTCAGTGCTTGTGATTGGTCTGTTCATATTTTCTATTTCTTCCTGGTTCAGTCTCGGCAGGTTGTGCATTTCTAAGAATCTGTCCATTTCTTCCAGGTTGTCCATTTTATTAGCATAGAGTTGCTTGTAGTAATCTCTTATGATCGTTTGTATTTCTGCAGTGTCAGTGGTTACTTCTCCTTTTTCATTTCTAATTCTATTAATTTGAGTCTTCTCCTTTTTTCTCTTGATGAGTCTGGCTAATGGTTTATCAATTTTGTTTATCTTCTCAAAGAACCAGCTTTTAGTTTCATTGATTTTTGCTATTGTTTCCTTCATTTCTTTTTCATTTATTTCTGATCTGATCTTTATGATTTCTTTCCTTCTGCTAGCTTTGGGGTTTTTTTGTTCTTCTTTCTCTAATTGCTTTAGGTGCAAGGTTAGGTTGTTTATTCGAGATGTTTCCTGTTTCTTGATGTAGGCTTGTATTGCTATAAACTTCCCTCTTAGAACTGCTTTTGCTGCATCCCATAGGTTTTGGATCGTCGTGTCTCCATTGTCATTTGTTTCTAGGTATTTTTTGATTTCCCCTTTGATTTCTTCAGTGATCACTTCGTTATTAAGTAGTGTATTGTGTAGCCTCCATGTGTTTGTATTTTTTACAGATCTTTTCCTGTAATTGATATCTAGTCTCATAGCGTTGTGGTCGGAAAAGATACTTGATACGGTTTCAATTTTTTTAAATTTACCAAGGCTTGATTTGTGACCCAAGATATGATCTATCCTGGAGAATGTTCCATGAGCACTTCAGAAAAATGTGTATTCTGTTGTTTTTGTGTGGAATGTCCTATAAATATCAATTAAGTCCATCTTGTTTAATGTATCATTTAAAGCTTGTGTTTCCTTATTTATTTTCATTTTGGATGATCTGTCCATTGGTGAAAGTGGGGTGTTAAAGTCCCCTACTATGATTGTGTTACTGTCGATTTCCCCTTTTATGGCTGTTAGTATTTGCCTTATGTATTGAGGTGCTCCTATGTTGGGTGCATAAATATTTACAATTGTTATACCTTCCTCTTGGAGCGATCCCTTGATCATTATATAGTGTCCGTCTTTGTCTCTTGTAATTGTCTTTATTTTAAAGTCTATTTTGTCTGATATGAGAATTGCTACTCCAGCTTTCTTTTGATTTCCATTTGCATGGAATATCTTTTTCCATCCCCTCACTTTCAGTCTGTATGTGTCTCTAGGTCTGAAGTGGGTCTCTTGTAGACAGCATATATATGGGTCTTGTTTTTGTATCCATTCAGCCAGTCTGTGTCTTTTGGTGGGAGCATTTAATCCATTTACATTTAAGGTAATTATCGATATGTATGTTCCTATTCCCATTTTCTTAAATGTTTTGGGTTTGTTATTGTAGGTGTTTTCCTTCTCTTGTGTTTCTTGCCTAGAGAAGTTCCTTTAGCATTTGTTGTAAAGCTGGTTTGGTGGTGCTGAACTCTCTCAGCTTTTGCTTGTCTGTAAAGGTTTTAATTTCTCCATCAAATCTGAATGAGATCCTTGCTGGGTAGAGTAATCTTGGCTGTAGGTTTTTCTCCTTCATCACTTTAAGTATATCCTGCCACTCCCTTCTGGCTTGCAGCGTTTCTGCTGAAAGATCAGCTGTTAACCTTATGGGGATGCCCTTGTGTGTTATCTGTTGTTTTTCCCTTGCTGCTTTTAATATGTTTTCTTTATATTTAATTTTTGATAGTTTGATTAATATGTGTCTTGGTGTGTTTCTCCTTGGATTTATCCTGTATGGGACTCTCTGTGCTTCCAGGACTTGATTAACTATTTCCTTTCCCATATTAGGGAAGTTTTCAACTATAATCTCTTCAAATATTTTCTCAGTCCCTTTCTTTTTCTCTTCTTCTTCTGGGACCCCTATAATTCGAATGTTGGTGCGTTTAATGTTGTCCCAGAGGTCTCTGAGACTGTCCTCAGTTCTTTTCATTCTTTTTTCTTTATTCTGGTCTGCAGTAGTTATTTCCACCATTTTATCTTCCAGGTCACTTATCCGTTCTTCTGCCTCAGTTATTCTGCTATTGATCCCATCTAGAGTATTTTTAATTTCATTTATTGTGCTTGTCATCGTTTCTTGGTTCCTCTTTAGTTCTTCTACGTCCTTGTTAAATGTTTCTTGCATTTTGTCTATTCTATTTCCAAGACTTTGGATCGTCCTTACTATCATTATTCTGAATTCTTTTTCAGGTAGACTACCTATTTCCTCTTCATTTGTTAGGTCTGGTGTGTTTTGACCCTGCTCCTTCATCTGCTGTGTGTTTTTCTGTCTTCTCATTTTGCTTATCTTACTGTGTTTGGGGTCTCCTTTTCACAGGCTGCAGGTTCGTAGTTCCCGTTGTTTTTGGTATCTGTCCCCAGTGGCTAAGGTTGGTTCAGTGGGTTGTGTAGGTTTCCTGGTGGAGGGAACTAGTGCCTGTGTTCTGGTGGATGAGGCTGGATGTTGTCTTTCTGGTGGGTTCGTCCACGTCTGGTGGTGTGTTTTGGGGTGTCTGTGGCCTTATTATGATTTTAGGCAGCCTCTCTGTTAATGGATGGGGCTGTGTTCCTCTCTTGCTAGTTGTTTGGCATAGGGTGTCCAGCACTGTAGCTTGCTGGTCGTTGAGTGAAGCTGGGTCTTGATGTTGAGATGGAGATCTGTGAGAGATTTTCGCCGTTTGGTATTACGTGGAGCTGGGAGGTCTCTTGTGGACCAGTGTCCTGAAGTTGGCTCTCCCACCTCAGAGGCACAGCCCTGATGCCTGGCTGGAGCACCAAGAGCCTTTCATCCACACGGCTCAGAATAAAAGGGAGAAAAAATGGAAAGAAAGAAAAAAAGAGGATAAAATAAAATAAAATAAAGCAATTATAATAAAAAATAAGAAAAAAAATTATTAAGAGTAAATTTATTAAGAAAAAAAAATTTTTTTAATTTTTAAAAATAGATTTATTAATTTTTTATACTAAAAATAAGAAAAAAATTATTTAGAAAAAATTTATTAAGAAAAAAAATTTTTTAATTTTTTAAAATAAAAAATATGAAAAAACTTATTAAAAATTTTTTTTTAAAAATGGAAAATAAGGAAAAAATTATTAAGAAAACATTTATTAGGGAAAAAAAAAAAAAAAAAAAACGGACGGACCTAACCCTAGGACTAAGGGTGAGAGCAAAGCTATACAGACAAAATCTCACCCAGAAGCATACACATCTACACTCACAAAAAAAAGGAAAAGGGGAAAAGTTAATATATCCTGCTCCCAAAGTCCATCTCCTAAATTTGGGATGATTCGTTGTCTATTCAGGTATTCAACAGATGCAGGCACATCAAGTTGTTTGTGGAGCTTTAATCCGCTGCTTCTGAGGCTGCTGGGAGAGATTTCCCTTTCTCTTCTTTGTTCGGACAGCTCCCGGGGTTCAGCTTTGGATTTGGACCCGCCTCTGCATGTAGGTCCCCTGAGGGCGTCTGTTCCCCGCCCAGACAGAACGGGGTTAAAGGAGCAGCTGATTCGGGGGCTCTGGCTCAGTCAGGCCGGGGGGAGGGAGCGGTACGGAGGAGGCGGGGCGAGCCTGCGGCGGCAGAAGCCGGCGTGACGTTGCAGCAGCCTGAGGCGCGCCGTGCGCTCTCCCGGGGAAGTTGTCCCCGGATTACGGGAGCCTGGCCGTGGCGGGCTGCACAGGCTCCCGGGAGGGGCGGTGTGGATGTGACCTGTGCTCGCACACAGGCTGTTTGGTGGCGGCAGCAGCAGCCTTAGCGTCTCATGCCCGTCTCTGGGGTCCGCGCTGATAGCCGCGGCTCGCGCCCGTCTCTGGAGTTCGTTTAAGTGGCGCTCTGAATCCCCTCTCCTTGCACGCCGCGAAACAAAGAGGCAAGAAAAAGTCTCCTGCCTCTTCTGCAGCTGCAGACTTTTTCTCGTGCACCCTCCCGGCTAGTTGTGGTGCGCTAGACCCTTCAGGCTGTGTTCACGCAGCCAACCCCAGTCCTCTCCCTGGGATCCGACCGAAGCCCGCGCCTCAGCTCCCAGCCCCCGCCCGCCCCGGCGGGTGAGCAGACAAGCCTCTCGGGCTGGTGAGTGCTAGTCGGCACCGCTCCTCTGTGCGGGAATCTCCGCTTTGCCCTCCGCACCCCTGTGGCTGCGCTCTCCTCCGTGGCTCCGAAGCTTCCCCCCTCTGCTACCCGCAGTCTCTGCCCACGAAGGGGCTTCCTAGTGTGTGGAAACCTTTCCTCCTTCACAGCTCCCTCCCACTGGTGCAGGTCCCGTCCCTATTCTTTTGTCTCTGTTATTTCTTTTTTCTTTTGCCCTACCCAAGTACGTGGGGATTTTCTTGCCTTTTGAGAGGTCTGACGTCTTCTGCCAGCGTTCAGTGGGTGTTCTGTAGGAGCAGTTCCACGTGTAGATGTATTTCTCATGTATCTGTGGGGAGGAAGGTGATCTCCGCGTCTTACTCTTCCGCCATCTTGCCCCTCCCTATAAGGGGATTTCTTAAATTGAGGAGCTATTCACTATATTTTCTCTTTAGGCTCAGTAAGCACTTATTGAGAGCCTATTATCTGCCAGACATCCAACAACCAGTCTGTTTGGGTGTGCAGAGGCCTGAGTGCCTGGCACACCTAGGGACAGGTTTGCAGGGTCATCACAAATGCAGAACTCCCGGAGGGAGTGGTTGAGTCTCTGACTGCAAGACACACAACTTCTCCCTTGGCTTCTTCCTCCTTCCTTTATATTCCCCACAAGTGTCAATCTATAAACTTCCTGCAGGTTAATCTCCATCTCAGATTTGGCTTCCTAAGGATGTTGACTTTCAAAACTCAGCATCTCATTGGTAGACCCCTCAATTTCCTGGGTGAGCACCCAGAGCCTTATATACAATTTGGTAAAATGGAAAAGCATATTCATTTGTTCTTATACCCATTAATCATGTATTTATTCAAGCACATTTCATTACAGCGCTTATCATGTAGCAAGCACTGTGTTAGGCTTTAGGGGGACAGAGATGAAAGAAAGTTCAGCACAGAAATAGTGTTCAGCGCCATGGAGAAGACAGACAAACCATAACCGTGTAGCATGGTAAAGATTATGGTGCAGTCAGACACAGGGAGCTGTGGGAACGCTGAGGAGGAACACCCACCTCAATATGAATACTGGAGAGAGAGTCAAAGAAGTTTCTGGAAATGGGAACAGTTGACTCAAGTAGGAGTGTTGGCCGTATGCTCTTCTGGCTGATCACGCACTGAAGGAAGTAATCAGTGAGGAAAAAAGACAGGCTCTGCCAGCTGGTCCTACAACCGACCAAGCGGATGCTCACGTATGCACAGACAGGCAGAAGGCCCGGCACCAACATTCCAGAAAAACGTCACCCACCTCCTCAGGCTGTGCATCTGTGACTCACCTTGAGTCTCAGATCCTGGTTTCTCCTGGATTAAAATTCCAATTTAACAATCACCGTGTGTAATTGACACCGCCCACCCCTGGATTATGCAGAAGGATTGTCTTGTCCATACCTAATAAGCAAGAAAGCGGACAATCACTGCAGCAAGGTCACTAAACATGTGTGATTGAATAGCGTGAATGCCTCCAAACACCCAGGGCAAGAGCAGCACGTGGTTATTGACACTAAGCTCTGTGTAAAGGGCTCACCTGCTGGGATTACACACCTTGTCATGTTTCTCAAATCAACCACTACTGCACACTCCAAATTTAAGCTGATGATAAATTAATAAATAGAACTGAGTTTGAAACTGAAGCACAGAGCCTCAACCTCCCTTTTAACTCTGGCAGCTTGAGAGATACCCCTCTAATTAATTTATTTTTTAAAAAATCTTTAAAGTTATTTCATAATGAAGCCAATCTAATCCTCTCTCCCTCTGAATATATGTATATGTATAAAACATAGGTAAATAGATAGGTAGATAGATATTCAGCAATCACATCCCAGGTCAATGTAGCCCATTTGAGGCAAAAGGGAAGACCTAAAAGACTTCAGAGGGTAAACAATCCAATGAGCCACACGATGTTCTGAAAATATACTGCCCTGTATATCTGGAGATCAATTTTTCTAAGTCGGTTTCAAACAAACAAATGAATAAAACAACTCACTGGTGTTTGCACCGTTAGAAAAGGGTTAAAGCGGTTACACTTTATAATATATTGAGGCAATCACATTTCAGAGCTGCAATTTATTATTTCTCTCAAATATGTAGATAGGTATTATATTTAATGTGGGAGCTGGTGAATGCTTATGATATACGGAGCAGATATAAGACAAAACACCAAGAGCTAATAAACATAACAAAAATGTCAAACGTTACTAGTAAGTTAAAAGTAGGAAATGCAAACTAGACAAATGAAATCCCATTTTTAAACTATCAAACTAGCAGAGATTATGCCCAGTATCAACTGTGAAGGGACATGGGCTTTCCTGTGCACTGAAAATGTACGTGTAAACTGATAACACCATTCCAAGGGACAATTTACATCTGTCAAGAGCCCCAAAAAACACATGTATTTTCTCACCAATGTGCTTCTAGACATTCATATTAAAACACACGCACGCACACACACACACACACACCACCACCACCATCATCACCACCAGCAACCAAAAACAAAGTTTATATTAAAAATTGTCTATCATAAAACTTATATAATGCCAAACTAGAATGATCATAAACATTCAATAATTGGACAAAAGATATGCCTAGACAATTCACAGAAGAATGTAAAGCAAGGACTGTCATTTGTCAGCTGGTTCTACTAGGACTGAGTCATCAGCCACTGCAGTCGCTGACCTACAAGACACCACGAAAGGAATTCAGGATGAAGGACGGGGCGAGGGACTCTGTGCCTTGGGAAGACAGTCAAGACAGGCCCTTAGACAGTTATCATTCAGGAAAAATTTTAATGAACCCAGATTTTTGCATCTTCCTGTACATAGAAAAGAACTAAAATTATTAACTGAGATATCTGATCCTCGTGACTAGCACTAACCTTTCACGGAGATGTATGCTTGACTGCCTGCATCCCCTAACCAAAATCACTTATATACTGGCCTCTCCCCTCTACTGCTTAGGAGCAGTTCCTCAGAGCTATCTGACAGGCTGTCTCCCAGGCTATAGTCCTCAGTAAGTGCTCAAATAAAGCTAAAACTCACAGCTCTCATGTTGTGAGTGGTATTTATTTTCAAGTCAACAAGAACAAATCCAAAAGGTCACCAAACATATGAAAATTTGCTTAAATTCAATAGCAATTGCAATCTGAAAGATAAAATGGTATTTTACATTTTTGGTATCAGAATTGGAAGTGTTTAAAAGACTAAGATCTATTGCTACTAGAGAAATTACTGAAATTCACATTTAAACATTTCTGATTGAAATATGAATGGTCCCAGACATTTTTTAAAGGAAATCTGGTTATGCTATTAACATTAAAAATGCATATGTCCTTTGACCCAGCTTTTCTGCTTTAAGGAATTTATCACTTAGAATCAAAAACAATCATCTCTAAGATGTCAGTATTTATTGCAATATTTTAAGGAACAGTCCTCAAAAAGTAAATATTGATTATAGGGAAATGGTTGAATAAGTTATTATACATCTATACAGATATAATGAATGGAATATTTTGTAGCTATTACAAAATAAATTACAGTGTGTAATACTGTCATTTATAATAAGGTATATAATTTGATCTTCATCTTCATTTCTGGCGTATAGCTCCTAACACCCTTTGAATATCCTGTGAGGAAAGCAATAAGTGTATCTCTTGTTATGTTAATGAGGTAACTTTTGGAGACACCTAGGGATGAGGGTTGATTGACATGAGAACCATCCATATATTTAGAGGTTTGGAATTTGTAGTCCCCCCCTCCCCAAACTTTGGAGAGGGGAAGGGGCTGCAGGTTTAACTGTCAATAGCCAATGATTTAATCCATCATGCTTATGTGATGAAACCTCCATTAAAACCCAAAACGACTGTTTGGAGAGCTTCCAGGCTGGTGAACCAGAATACTCCCATGTGCCACCATGTAGGACCCCAAACTCCACAAGGACACAAGCTCCTTTGTTCAGGACCTTGCTCTTTGTATATCTTCATCTGGCTGTGGATTTGTATCCTTTAATATCCTTTGTAATAAACTGGTAGTCTAGTGAGTAAATTGGTTTCCTAAGTCCTGTGAGCAGCTCTAGCAAATTAATTGAACCCAAGGAGGGAGTCATGGGAACCTTTGACCTATAGCCAGTTTGTCAGAAGTATAGGTAGCAACCTAAGCTTGCAAGTGGCATCTGAAGTGGAAGGCAGCCCTGATTGGGACTGAGAGCTTAACCTATGGAATTTGATGCTATGTCCGGGAAGACTGTCAGAATTGAGTTGAAGTGCAGGACACCCAGCTACTATCCAAGAATCTCTTGTTGGTGTGGAAATTCCCCATCCACACACACACACACACATTGGAATTTGTTCCAGAAACCTTACGGTTATATCAGTTAACTTGGAGATTTCAATAAAGTATTGGTTGACTAAAGAAAGAAAGATGCAAAAAAAGTATGATTCCATTTTTGAAAAGTTATGACTGCAGTATATCATATGTAACCATGTAGGGTATTAAAAAGCCAGTGTTTGTATATCTATGTCTATATGTTTGTGTATATATACACAAGAGTGATGAAAAATATGGAAGAATATATCCAAGGTGGTTAATCTAACTTAGCTAAATAAGGGTGGGGAAGGGAGGCAAGCACAGAAAAGAAGATTGCAAGTAAATACCAAAGACAGCATATATGATATAATTTCACTCATGTTTTTGTGTAAAATTATATGTCATGTCTACATAAAAATATACAGTTTAAAGCAAATATTAATTTTCACAAGACTTACTTGGGGAGATTAGTAAAGTACATCTTCCTGGCTTTCATTCCCAGGCATGTTTGGAAAGACACACAGAAGCTGTGGTTTATAAAGAAATCCAGGTGACTGCAATGCAGCCCATCCACACACGACATGTAAATATGACATGTATTCACACTTTTTTAAAAAATAAATTTATTTATTTATTTTTGGCTGCGTTGTGTCTTCACTGCTGCATGCAGGCTTCCTCTAGTTGCAGCGAGCGGGGGCTACTCTTTGTTGCTGTGCGTGGGCTTCTCATTGCGGCGGCTTCTCCTGTGGCGGAGCACAGGCTCTAGGCGCGCGGGCTTCAGTAGTTGCAGCAGGCAAACTCAGTAGTTGTGGCTCACGGGCTCTAGAGCGCAGGCTCAGTAGTTGTGGCACACGGGCTTAGTTGCTCCGCGGCATGTGGGATCTTCCCGGACCAGGGCTCAAACCCGTGTCCCCGGCATTGGCAGGCGGATTCTTAACCACTGCGCCACCAGGGAAGCCCCACAATTTTATTCTTCATGATTTCAGGCAAAATGCGGTGTCTGCCTTTTCTTCAAAGCCCAACATCCCCTAAGAGCCTTGGCAAGGTCTGGTTTCCCAAGCTGGGGAAAACACTTGACCCAGGACTTGCTTTCAAAGTGGAGACTACATATCCTAGCCCCATCAGTGTGGATGCTTCCCCTATCCAGGTCCTCAATCCCGCCCTACCTCCTACTCCATCCACATGGCTGCTGTATCCACATGGCAAAAGGTTGCCCCGTCAAATGCTCTAATCCTATTACATAGCGAGGGTTACTCGTACAGATTACACACTTTATAAACATTTGCGGCACTCAGTTGCATCCGGTCCCTTGCACAACACCTGGCATATGGCAGACATTCATACAATAAAAAATTAAGCTTCCGGTGAAACTGAGAAAATAGGCAGTCAACCAACGCAGCTCCTGCTTCTGTACATCCCAGCTTCACTGTTGGGATCCCAGCAAATCTACCCTCACTGGCTCCAGTGGCACAGGGGAAGCCTCTGTGCTGGGGAGTCAGAGCATCCTGCATTCACTGATAGTGAGCCCAGAAGAATGGATTGACCTATAATCATGCATAAGGTATTAGGCCCATTTGCAATGAAAATTCACTTACTTTCAAAATGATCATTCCATCACAAAATCCGAAGTTAGGAAACTATTGACCTAGTTGCATATTTACTCTCTATCCAGCCAGGATCATGAGTTTTCAATATTAACTGGTTCAAAAATGTGCCATTGATTTATTGAACTTAGATTCTCCCTTTAAGAAACTTACACTCTGACTGAATGGAATCCAAATCCATCTGAGTGGAGCCACATGGTGATAAATCACAAAGACATATATCAATATATAAAATTCTAATAAAGCACAGACTTTCCATTCCAAAGATGAGTTGCAAAACTCACATGAGCAAAGGCAGAGACATGGTGATATGGACACAGTCCCCCAAAGAGCCTTCTTTGATGAGAGCACCAGGCATTTAGATTATTATATTCCATGACATTTAATAATCAGTCACATGACTTCATAGTTTTACTATACATTTGTGTACCTGTGTGCATGCATATTTTGAAGTCATTTTCCCTCTGAGAGAGCAACGTTTGCTAACATTCTCCTCACCATCTGCAAGCCTCAATTATATGTATTTTAAATGTAAATTCCTTGATGTAAGGAACAGTATATTAAGTCTTAGTCTGTTATGGATGATTACTCTGGTTAATAACAAAAATTGCATATTAGCAAAAAAATATATCTATGCTTCTGTGCAAATTAACATGGGAGTTATTTTACAATTTAATGTGAAAGATTGATGGTAAGACTGTCAAAAGCAAATAGGGCTCATTTCTGTGAAATTCAGGGTCATTTTTACAACTGGAAATTGACTTGCTTAAAGGTATAATAACATAGATGGGGAAAATGTTACAGTCAGCATTTATGGAGGTGTCTCCCCACCAAAGTGACAGTCTAGGGCGGTAGTGAGAGCAGGACACTCAAAAACAGTAGCATACTAAGTGTATTTGACGTTTAAAGTAGGTAAGTTTTTAGCATTTCATCCTCTATATGACCAAGTTTTTTTCAGTATTCATTGTGAAAATAAATAATAATAATAATCAGAAAAGAAACTTTTCCTGAATTTTGTTTATGTAGTCATAGCAGTAAATAGTAATAATTACAAAAAGTAATAGATTTGTCATTTTAATACTTTTTTAACAAAAGAAGACGATGTGAAAAATGCTTCCCAAAGAGTGAATTCCTCAAAGTTCACAGAATGATTTGCACCTAGAATGACAGAATTGAGGCCATCAAGTTCCATTTCCTCTTCTTTCCAATTAGCGTGTTATCATGGTTCATCTCAAATTTGCTCTCTAAATACAGAAATACATAGAAGGACCGTGGTGGGAGACAAGGATCACACATGAGACAAGCCTGAAGGATTCTCAACTGTTTACTTACTTCCTTAATCTGACTGCTGACTATGAACAGGAATGTGTGTAGCTGAGTCCACATGTGTCGGAGGGGCCAATTTTATAACCAGGGTTTTTCCGAATTAACTTCCAGTGGAATACAATGTTTATTAAGAGATATATTAAAAGTGTGTTAAATTGGGGCTTGGGTGTATATTATTAAAAACTTCACTGTAACCATAGCCCTTGTTTAGCATTTAGAGCCACAAAATATTTTTTTTCAGTGAGGAATGGTTTTTTTACTGACATTCTTTAAAATGGCCAGAGCATAGTGAAAATAAAAGCTAGGCCAACTTTCAATAATTATATTTTATTATTTATTAACAAGCAATGCACCTGTTTTCACCTGCACCTGGGTGGATGGCTCCTTGCTCCCTGCCTCTGTACACCTGCCTCTGGAGCCCCCATGGAAGGCTAAATTGGGTTTAATAGTGTAGCAAATATAATTTAATAGAGAACACAATTTAGGATCTTTTTCAAACTGTAAAATTTTAAGTGTTGTCTCTCATCCCCAGTCATGGACAAGGTCATAGATGGAAAATACTTAGCTCTTCCTTCCTCTTCTTCTCATGGCAGACATTTTTCAACCATCATAAGACTTTTTTCCCAAGGAATCAAGACATGTCTTTGGACGCCTTATAAAACTGCGGTCTAAGCCATCCATACAATTGTTCAGCACTGGTCTAAAAATTGAAAACTATTTGCAGTCTTGAATTCAGTCTCTAACGTGGCACTCAAGAGAAGCATATCATCAGGATCTATGAGGAGGGCTTGGCACCCTGGAGGTGCAGGGGCCACCTTGTGTACGGGGGGAGCGTGCTGTGTTTCTGTGTATGTGGAAGGTGGGGTACAGGGAAAATAACTAAGGAAGCTAGTCTTCATTCCTATTAGAGCATGAAAAAAACAGGAAGCCCTCAGTATTCTCAAATGACAAGAATGAGTATTTATCAAGTATTTACTATAGTCTAGTCACCATTAAACGGTTTCAAGTGTATTAACTATTTGTATCTTTTTTTTTTTAAATAAATTTATTTATTTTTAGCTGTGTTGGGTCTTCGTTTCTGTGCGAGGGCTTTCTCTAGTTGCGGCAAGTGGGGGCCACTCTTCATCGCGGTGCGCGGGCCTCTCACTATCACGGCCTCTCTTGTTGCGGAGCACAGGCTCCAGACGCACAGGCTCAGTAGTTGTGGCTCACGGGCCCAGTTGCTCCGCGGCATGTGGGATCTTCCCAGACCAGGGCTCGAACCCGTGTCCCCTGCATTGGCAGGCAGATTCTCAACCACTGCGCCACCAGGGAAGCCCCAACTATTTGTAGCTTTTCATACCCCCAATGAAGTAGGTACTGTTATTATCATCCCCTCTTCACAGATGAGACCCTGAATCTGAGAATGTGAACAATTATCCCTAGATCACACGGTTCGCAGTAGAGCTGGGAGTCAACCCAAGTGGCAGGTCTGCAAAGCCCCACAGAGAAACACACTGTCCGTGGCATTCTGATGGGCTGATGTCCATTCCAACTCTCCCTCTGCCACTCCAGAGTCCATGAGATATTTTGCAGAGGCATAATTTTGATTCAGCTTGCTGTAAGGCCAGTGTGAGAGAGTAATAATTTAGTGAATGTGACAAGCCAGGGAAAATAAAATATGAAAATTATCTAAGGTAGCTTTAATGTTTCATTTTCTTTATGACATAAGCAAAACCTTTAGGTGATTTAAATATTTTATTTATGGGGGTGTTGCCTCTAAAAAGAAAGTCAACTACTAAAGAGAGAGTGAAGATCTTAAGAATATGCTAATTGCTTTATATTCACTAATTCAAATAAGCTTCACGGCATTACTGAAAGTTAAAGATCATTCATTTTCCAGAAGAAGAAATTAAACTCAGAGAGGTTAAGTGACTTGCCGAGTGCATTGTGAAGCTGTCATTTGAACCCAAGTCTTTGTAATTTCGGGGCCCAAGTTTCACCGTTGATAGGTGTCCCCAGCCTTTCCCAAATGTTTGCTTTTCAAACAGCTCTCCCAGACTATCACTTCTGTGAGGCTCTTTTACTTGCCCAAGGATGGAACTCTCCACATGTGGGTCAATAGTCACTGTAAGTAAGCCAAACTCCACAGTTTCATTTTTAAAAAGGACAAAATAGAAAAAGGGAAGGATAGTACTTAATGGCAGGATGTCTTATGTGGTTACTAACAATGTCAAGAGGAGCTGGCACTAGGCCAGCATAAATTTATTCAATAAAATCCATCAATTCCCTATTCACAGGCAGCTTCTGTGCTGGGCTTTAGGATGACAGAAAGACAACACCAGACCCCGGTCATCAGACGACATTTCAAGTTTCTGGCATACAAATCAATTGAGGAGTTGGTCTTTTAAAGAATTAGAGTATTTGTTTAAAACCTTTTTTGTTGTTGTTGCAAAAGACGTAACAAGTCTTGAGTCTAATGTGCATTCCTACTAAAACATCAATCAAGGGAATGCCAATTTTCTCTCCTGTTTCTGGGAAATGGAGTGCCTATTGATTCACCAGCAGTTCTTGGGTCCCATAAAATCAAACATGTTGGGATTCTAAGGGCCCCCTACCCGCCTCTGCTCTCTCCTTCTCCAGGGGTCATGTCCATCTAAGTCTGATGAGACCCTCACAGGAATGGACAGGTGCTCAAAAAATTGTGAACTTGGTGAATTCATTCTTGTTGCTCTTTCCCCCTCTCTGTTCTTCTTCTCTCCAAGTATCTCTGATGCTAATGTTGCCTGAGGGTCACCTTGTCTGGACTAGACAATGTGTGAATAATTACCCTATCCCCGGCAGTCAAGACGGGATTTAAAGCCAAACTTGGTTATGGTTTTCTGTTTTGCTATTTGAGACCTGTTGGACCTTTGACAATTTTTTTTTAACCTGAAAATGGGAAGCATAAGGGGCACATATATTTTAATCCCCTCATTTTAGTTTCCTTATCTCTAAACCAGTGGTTTTCAAATGGGAGTGATTTAGTCCCCTAGGGGATATTAGTCATGTCTGGAGACATATTGAGTTGCTACGAGTGGGAGGCTAGGGCAGCTGGTGGGTAGAGGCCAGGGATGCTGTTAAGTACCCTACAATGCATAGCGCAGCCCCATCGCGAGGAATCATCAGGCCCCAAACGTCAGCGGTGCTGATGCTGAGAAACTCTGCCCTGATCTCTCTCACACTCATACTCCCAACTCTCACTAAAGCCTGACCATGAGGAAAGTGGGTGTGATCAAGAGAAAGCGGAACCCACTCCTTCCAGCCTGGAGGTACCAGGAGATACAGGTGTCAGGTCGACTGTGGGCAAAGAAAGGAAACAGGACACAAGAAAGCAGGCAGTCTGGGGTTTGCCTCCATCTCCCTCTCTTTGGGCAGATACTCCCAAAACCAGAGGAACATTTGATCCCTTAAGGGGACCCTCAATGTCGGGGAGGCTGCCACCCCAGTGAGGATGCTCTGCAGTTCTATCCAGGGCTTAGGCAGGGCTGAGTCAGAGATGTAGATGACTGAGCAGGAGAGCCGAGGAGAGGAAAGGAAAGGAGGGAAACAGAGGACAGAGAGAAGAGAGCAAAGGAGAGGAGAGTGGAGAGGAGAAGGGGACAGAAATGGAGGGGAGACGTGACAGGGCGCTAGAGGTCTCAGCAGCGCTGGCCAGCAGAACAACAAGGTACCCAGCACAATTATTTCCAGCTACTGATAACATCAGCTGACATCATGGGAAGAAGAAGAGGATGGGAGGAACACTGAAAGATTG
This sequence comes from Eubalaena glacialis, assembly GCF_028564815.1. Lineage (NCBI taxonomy): Eukaryota > Metazoa > Chordata > Mammalia > Artiodactyla > Balaenidae > Eubalaena > Eubalaena glacialis. Next base: position 121,370,896 of record NC_083716.1, on the reverse strand, counting down.
TATTTTATTAAAATTATACCGATAGTTTTTACCTAATGAGAATTTTTGAATTATTGGCTTGTATTGAGGTAAATGGACTGAACTAAAATAATTTAGTTGGACAGGATGATTAGAGAAGCTCAAGGGAAAAAAAGTGTACATTTCTTCTGTATTTCTGAAGTATTTTTGACCTCTGTTAGGTTCACATTAAATTCACAGGTGTGCTAGAAGGATTAAATGAAACAATAGATATAAAGTATATAGCAAAATACCTGTCACAGGGTAAGAACTCAGTAATCAGGAAGGAGGAAAAACTTCTTTTCTATTTAATATGTGTAGCAGACAGGATTTCTAAATGGTCCCCCAAAGATGTCCCTCCTGGTCACCAGAACCTGTGAGCATAATATCTCTCCCATAATTGCGTTTTGTTACATGACACAGGTGACCTTAAGACAGGGAGATTATCTGAGTGTTCCTGATATAATCATAGAGCCCTTAAAAGCTGTTTTCTCTGGCTGATGGCAGAAGGAGCGGAAAGATAAGTCAGAGATATTGGAAGGTCAAGAAGAACTCTGCATGCTGTTGGATTGAAGTTGGAGAGGGCCACATGAGAAGGTGTGCCAGAGGCACCTAGGAAAAGAAAGTGGAGCCAGGGCTGAGAGCTCACAAGAATCCAGGGAGCCCAGATCTACAGCTGCTGGGAGCTGGATTCTACCAACAGCCCAAATGAGCCTGGAAATGGATTCTTGCCTGACATTCCAGATAAGAGCCCAGTTGGCCAATGCCTTGATTTTGGCTTTGTGAGACCCTAAGCAGAGAACCCAGCTGACCTATGCAGGACTTCTGACCTACAGAACTGTGAAATAAAAATGTATGTTTATTTATTTATTTATTTATTTATTTATTTATTATTGGCTGTGTTGGGTCTTCGTTGCTGTGCACAGGCTTTCTGTAGTTGCAGCGAGTGGGGGATACTCTTCATTGCGGTGTGCGGGCTTCTCATTGCGGGGGCTTCTCTTGTTGTGGAGCACGGGCTCTAGGTGCGCAGGCTTCAGTAGTTGTGGCACACGGGCTCAGTAGTTGTGGCACACGGGCTCAGTAGTTGTGGCACACTGGCTCAGTAGTTGTGGCTCACGGGCTCTAGAGCGCAGGCTCAGTAGTTGTGGCACATGGGCTTAGTTGCTCCACAGCATGTGGGATCTTCCCAGACCAGGGCTCGAACCCATGTCCCCTGCATTGGCAGGCGGATTCTTAACCACTGTGCCACCAAGGAAGCCCAAAAATACATGGCTTTTTTGAGCTTCCAAGTTTACAGTAAATTATTATGCAGCAAAAAGAAATGGATACAATTTGTGAAGTTGTCTAATTCTGTGGGATCACAAATCAGAGAAAATTCATACTCCCTCTACTTAGTACAAAGCCTTTCTTTGTCTCCATATCTTTGCTGTCTTAGTGTCTCAGGTACTGCAGTGTCCCCCTGCCAATGGCAGGTTTTTCATGAAACCAGTGGAGCATCAATGCACGAGCCTTTTCCAAGGAAGAGATTCAAGCATAACTATATGTGTTAAGAAATTTTGCAAAATATAACAATTTAATTGCTTCTGGCTCTTTCCACTCTTCCTTGCCCCTGCTTGCAGTTGACACTGGGTGACAATGGGCAATTTTAACATGAGGGTAAGATAATGTTGAGCTCAAGAAATATTCACTTTGAGTTCAGCCTATTATTTTCATGTTGCTCACAGCTATTCCCCTGTGTAGTTAGGTTATTATGAGCCACAATAGCCTAGGGATCTCTTTCGAGAATGTTTCAACTGTCATGAACCTAGGGTGAAAGGTGAAATGTCATATTACTATGTGAAAGTATCTTATGGTGTCAGGCATCTGAAGTTTTTGAGTAGCAGAGGAAATACAAGTTTTGAAATGTGTAAAGCTAGAACTATGGAAACTTATACTAATTATTAACAGTATAAACTTTTATTCAGAGAGTTCAGTGATCCTTTATGCCTAGAAAAAATAGTTTTCTTCTGTCCAGAATACATTTGATAATGCTGTGTAAATAATTACTCACACACAATATACTTTTCTTAATTGGTAGGCATCACATGAAATAGAATCCAGCCGAATTTCTCAGTTTGTAGGGGATAAATATGTAACAGTATCACAGATGAGTACATTTGTGTGTGAAATCCTGTGCTTTGTCTATCCCCCTGTATTGAATCACATCCTGATATGTCAGTGCATCTTGTCCTGATGAAATTTTAATGTCCCATTGGAACAGCACAATAGATTACCTTAATAGCATGCAGAAATGAGTACTCCAGTGACAAAATTTCTATGTATGTTCACCAACAAATGAGGGTATGTAGTATAAGGATAGTTTTATTATTAAAATATACAGCTTAATATAACATATTTATGTACTTTAAACTAATTTGGATTACTCATCTAATTTCAGTTTTAGATTAATTGTTTTTCTTTCAGAATTGTTGACATATCAAAATCCAAATACAACAAAAAGGAATGTTTAAACGTAAACATTAAAATCCAAGCAGAAATTAATTACTAATAACTAGTTTTTAAATTGATGGATATTATCAATAATAATAATAGATCCTCAATAACTATATTAATCACAATAAAGTTGTTTTTTTTTTTTTTTTTTTTAAACATCTTTATCGAAGTATAATTGCTTTACAATGGTGTGATAGCTTCTGCTTTACAACAAAGTGAATCAGTTACACATATACATATGTTGCCATATCTCTTCCCTCTTGCATCTCCCTCCCTCCCACCCTCCCTATCCCACCCCTCTAGGTGGTCACAAAGCACCGAGCTGATCTCCCTGTGCTATGCGGCTGCTTCCCACTAGTTATCTATTTTACATTTGGTAGTGTATATATGTCCATGACACTCTCTCACCCTGTCACATCTCACCCCTCCCCCTCCCCATATCCTCAAGTCCATTCTCTAGTAGGTCTGTGTCTTTATTCCCATCTTGCCACTAGGTTCTTCATGACCTCTTTTTTTTTTTTTTTTTTCCCTTAGATTCCATATATATGTGTTAGCATACTGTATTTGTTTTTCTCTTTCTGACTTACTTCACTCTGTATGACAGACTCTAACTCCATCCACCTCATTACAAACACCTCCATTTCATTTCTTTTTATGGCTGAGTAATATTCCATTGTATATATGTGCCACATCTTCTTTATCCATTCATCCGATGATGGACACCTAGGTTGCTTCCATGTCCTGGCTATTGTAAACAGAGCTGCAATGAATATTTTGGTACATGACTCTTTCTGAATTATGGTTTTCTCAGGGTATATGCCCAGTAGTGGGATTGCTGGGTCATATGGTAGTTCTATTTTTAGTTTTTTAAGGAACCTCCATACTGTTCTCCATAGTGGTTGTATCAATTTACATTCCCACCAACAGTGCAAGAGTGTTCCCTTTTCTCCACACCCTCTCCAGCATTTATTGTTTCTAGATTTTTTGATGATGGCCATTCTGACCGGTGTGAGATGATACCTCATTGTAGTTTTGATTTGCATTTCTCTAATGATTAATGATGTTGAGCATTCTTTCATGTGTCTGTTGGCAATCTGTATCTCTTCTTTGGAGAAATGTCTATTTAGGTCTTCTGCCCATTTTTGGATTGGGTTGTTTGTTTTTTTGTTATTGAGCTGCATGAGCTGCTTGTAAATCTTGGAGATTAATCCTTTGTCCGTTGCTTCATTTGCAAATATTTTCTCCCATTCTGAGGGTTGTCTTTTGGTCTTGTTTATGGTTTCCTTTGCTGTGCAAAAGCTTTTAAGTTTCATTAGGTCCCATTTGTTTATTTGTGTTTTTATTTCCATTTCTCTAGGACCTGGGTCAAAAAGGATCTTGCTGTGACTTATGTCATACAGTGTTCTGCCTATGTTTTCCTCTAAGAGTTTGATAGTGTCTGGCCTTACACTTAGGTCTTTAATCCATTTTGAGTTTATTTTTGTGTATGGTGTTAGGGAGTGTTCTAATTTCATACTTTTACATGTACCTGTCCAATTTTCCCAGCACCACTTATTGAAGAGGCTGTCTTTTCTCCACTGTATATGCTTGCCTCCTTTATCAAAGATAAGGTGATCATATGTGCGTGGGCTTATCTCTGGGCTTTCTATCCTGTTCCATTGATCTATATTTCTGTTTTTGTGCCAGTACCAAACTGTCTTGATTACTGTAGCTTTGTAATATAGTCTGAAGTCAGGGAGCCTGATTCCTCCAGCTCCATTTTTCGTTCTCAAGATTGCTTTGGCTATTCGGGGTCTTTTGTGTTTCCATACAAATTGTGAAATTTTTTGTTCTAGTTCTGTGAAAAATGCCAGTGGTAGTTTGATAGGGATTGCATTGAATCTGTAGATTGCTTTGGGTAGCAGAGTCATTTTCACAATGTTGATTCTTCCAATCCAAGAACATGGTATATCTCTCCATCTATTTGTATCATCTTTAATTTCTTTCATCAGTGTCCTATAATTTTCTGCATACAGGTCTTTTGTCTCCTTAGGTAGGTTTATTCCTAGGTATTTTATTCTTTTTGTTGCAATGGTAAACGGGAGTGTTTTCTTAATTTCACTTTCAGATTTTTCATCATTAGTATACAGGAATGCAAGAGATTTCTGTGCATTAATTTTGTATCCTGCTACTTTACCAAATTCATTGATTAGCTCTAGTAGTTTTCTGGTAGCATCTTTTGGATTCTCTATGTATAGTATCATGTCATCTGCAAACAGTGACAGCTTTACTTCTTCTTTTCCGATTTGGATTCCTTTTATTTCTTTTTCGTCTCTGATTGCTGTGGCTAACACTTCCAAAACTATGTTGAATAATAGTGGTGAGAGTGGGCAACCTTGTCTTGTTCCTGATCTTAGTGGAAATGGTTTCAGTTTTTCACCATTGAGGACAATGTTGGCTGTGGGTTTGTCATATACGGCCTTTATTATGTTGAGGAAAGTTCCCTCTATGCCTACTTTCTGCAGGACTTTTATCATAAATGGGTGTTGAATTTTGTCGAAAGCTTTCTCTGCATCTATTGAGATGATCATATGGTTTTTCTCCTTCAATTTGTTAATATGATGTATCACGTTGATTGATTTGTGTATATTGAAGAATCCTTGCATTCCTGGAATAAACCCCACTTGATCATGGTGTATGATCCTTTTAATGTGCTGTTGGATTCTGTTTGCTAGTATTTTGTTGAGGATTTTTGCATCTATGTTCATCAGTGATATTGGCCTGTAGTTTTCTTTCTTTGTGACATCTTTGCCTGGTTTTGGTATCAGGGTGATGGTGGCCTCGTAGAATGAGTTGGGGAGTGTTCCTCCCTCTGCAATATTTTGGAAGAGTTTGAGAAGGATAGGTGTTAGCTCTTCTCTAAATGTTTGATAGAATTCGCCTGTGAAGCCATCTGGTCCTGGGCTTTTGTGTGTTGGAAGATTTTTAATCACAGTTTCAATTTCAGTGCTTGTGATTGGTCTGTTCATATTTTCTATTTCTTCCTGGTTCAGTCTCGGCAGGTTGTGCATTTCTAAGAATCTGTCCATTTCTTCCAGGTTGTCCATTTTATTAGCATAGAGTTGCTTGTAGTAATCTCTTATGATCGTTTGTATTTCTGCAGTGTCAGTGGTTACTTCTCCTTTTTCATTTCTAATTCTATTAATTTGAGTCTTCTCCTTTTTTCTCTTGATGAGTCTGGCTAATGGTTTATCAATTTTGTTTATCTTCTCGAAGAACCAGCTTTTAGTTTCATTGATTTTTCCTATTGTTTCCTTCATTTCTTTTTCATTTATTTCTGATCTGATCTTTATGATTTCTTTCCTTCTGCTAGCTTTGGGGTTTTTTTGTTCTTCTTTCTCTAATTGCTTTAGGTGCAAGGTTAGGTTGTTTATTCGAGATGTTTCCTGTTTCTTGATGTAGGCTTGTATTGCTATAAACTTCCCTCTTAGAACTGCTTTTGCTGCATCCCATAGGTTTTGGATCGTCGTGTCTCCATTGTCATTTGTTTCTAGGTATTTTTTGATTTCCCCTTTGATTTCTTCAGTGATCACTTCGTTATTAAGTAGTGTATTGTGTAGCCTCCATGTGTTTGTATTTTTTACAGATCTTTTCCTGTAATTGATATCTAGTCTCATAGCGTTGTGGTCGGAAAAGATACTTGATACGATTTCAATTTTTTTAAATTTACCAAGGCTTGATTTGTGACCCAAGATATGATCTATCCTGGAGAATGTTCCATGAGCACTTGAGAAAAATGTGTATTCTGTTGTTTTTGGGTGGAATGTCCTATAAATATCAATTAAGTCCATCTTGTTTAATGTATCATTTAAAGCTTGTGTTTCCTTATTTATTTTCATTTTGGATGATCTGTCCATTGGTGAAAGTGGGGTGTTAAAGTCCCCTACTATGATTGTGTTACTGTCGATTTCCCCTTTTATGGCTGTTAGTATTTGCCTTATGTATTGAGGTGCTCCTATGTTGGGTGCATAAATATTTACAATTGTTATACCTTCCTCTTGGAGCGATCCCTTGATCATTATATAGTGTCCGTCTTTGTCTCTTGTAATTGTCTTTATTTTAAAGTCTATTTTGTCTGATATGAGAATTGCTACTCCAGCTTTCTTTTGATTTCTATTTGCATGGAATATCTTTTTCCATCCCCTCACTTTCAGTCTGTATGTGTCTCTAGGTCTGAAGTGGGTCTCTTGTAGACAGCATATATATGGGTCTTGTTTTTGTATCCATTCAGCCAGTCTGTGTCTTTTGGTGGGAGCATTTAATCCATTTACATTTAAGGTAATTATCGATATGTATGTTCCTATTCCCATTTTCTTAAATGTTTTGGGTTTGTTATTGTAGGTGTTTTCCTTCTCTTGTGTTTCTTGCCTAGAGAAGTTCCTTTAGCATTTGTTGTAAAGCTGGTTTGGTGGTGCTGAACTCTCTCAGCTTTTGCTTGTCTGTAAAGGTTTTAATTTCTCCATCAAATCTGAATGAGATCCTTGCTGGGTAGAGTAATCTTGGCTGTAGGTTTTTCTCCTTCATCACTTTAAGTATATCCTGCCACTCCCTTCTGGCTTGCAGCGTTTCTGCTGAAAGATCAGCTGTTAACCTTATGGGGATGCCCTTGTGTGTTATCTGTTGTTTTTCCCTTGCTGCTTTTAATATGTTTTCTTTATATTTAATTTTTGATAGTTTGATTAATATGTGTCTTGGTGTGTTTCTCCTTGGATTTATCCTGTATGGGACTCTCTGTGCTTCCAGGACTTGATTAACTATTTCCTTTCCCATATTAGGGAAGTTTTCAACTATAATCTCTTCAAATATTTTCTCAGTCCCTTTCTTTTTCTCTTCTTCTTCTGGGACCCCTATAATTCGAATGTTGGTGCGTTTAATGTTGTCCCAGAGGTCTCTGAGACTGTCCTCAGTTCTTTTCATTCTTTTTTCTTTATTCTGGTCTGCAGTAGTTATTTCCACCATTTTATCTTCCAGGTCACTTATCCGTTCTTCTGCCTCAGTTATTCTGCTATTGATCCCATCTAGAGTATTTTTAATTTCATTTATTGTGCTTGTCATCGTTTCTTGGTTCCTCTTTAGTTCTTCTACGTCCTTGTTAAATGTTTCTTGCATTTTGTCTATTCTATTTCCAAGACTTTGGATCATCCTTACTATCATTATTCTGAATTCTTTTTCAGGTAGACTACCTATTTCCTCTTCATTTGTTAGGTCTGGTGTGTTTTGACCCTGCTCCTTCATCTGCTGTGTGTTTTTCTGTCTTCTCATTTTGCTTATCTTACTGTGTTTGGGGTCTCCTTTTCACAGGCTGCAGGTTCGTAGTTCCCGTTGTTTTTGGTATCTGTCCCCAGTGGCTAAGGTTGGTTCAGTGGGTTGTGTAGGTTTCCTGGTGGAGGGAACTAGTGCCTGTGTTCTGGTGGATGAGGCTGGATGTTGTCTTTCTGGTGGGTTCGTCCACGTCTGGTGGTGTGTTTTGGGGTGTCTGTGGCCTTATTATGATTTTAGGCAGCCTCTCTGTTAATGGATGGGGCTGTGTTCCTCTCTTGCTAGTTGTTTGGCATAGGGTGTCCAGCACTGTAGCTTGCTGGTCGTTGAGTGAAGCTGGGTCTTGATGTTGAGATGGAGATCTGTGAGAGATTTTCGCCGTTTGGTATTACGTGGAGCTGGGAGGTCTCTTGTGGACCAGTGTCCTGAAGTTGGCTCTCCCACCTCAGAGGCACAGCCCTGATGCCTGGCTGGAGCACCAAGAGCCTTTCATCCACACGGCTCAGAATAAAAGGGAGAAAAAATGGAAAGAAAGAAAAAAAGAGGATAAAATAAAATAAAATAAAGCAATTATAATAAAAAATAAGAAAAAAATTATTAAGAGTAAATTTATTAAGAAAAAAAAATTTTTTTAATTTTTAAAAATAGATTTATTAATTTTTTATACTAAAAATAAGAAAAAAATTATTTAGAAAAAATTTATTAAGAAAAAAAATTTTTTAATTTTTTAAAATAAAAAATATGAAAAAACTTATTAAAAATTTTTTTTTAAAAATGGAAAATAAGGAAAAAATTATTAAGAAAACATTTATTAGGGAAAAAAAAATTTTTTAAGCCAAAAAAAAAAAAAATGGACGGACCTAACCCTAGGACTAACGGTGAGAGCAAAGCTATACAGACAAAATCTCACCCAGAAGCATACACATCTACACTCACAAAAAAAAGGAAAAGGGGAAAAGTTAATATATCCTGCTCCCAAAGTCCATCTCCTAAATTTGGGATGATTCGTTGTCTATTCAGGTATTCAACAGATGCAGGCACATCAAGTTGTTTGTGGAGCTTTAATCCGCTGCTTCTGAGGCTGCTGGGAGAGATTTCCCTTTCTCTTCTTTGTTCGGACAGCTTCCGGGGTTCAGCTTTGGATTTGGACCCGCCTCTGCATGTAGGTCCCCTGAGGGCGTGTGTTCCCCGCCCAGACAGAACGGGGTTAAAGGAGCAGCTGATTCGGGGGCTCTGGCTCAGTCAGGCCGGGGGGAGGGAGCGGTACGGAGGAGGCGGGGCGAGCCTGCGGCGGCAGAAGCCGGCGTGACGTTGCAGCAGCCTGAGGCGCGCCGTGCGCTCTCCCGGGGAAGTTGTCCCCGGATTACGGGAGCCTGGCCGTGGCGGGCTGCACAGGCTCCCGGGAGGGGCGGTGTGGAGAATGACCTGTGCTCGCCCACAGGCTGTTTGGTGGCGGCAGCAGCAGCCTTAGCGTCTCATGCTCGTCTCTGGGGTCCGTGCTGATAGCCGCGGCTCGCGCCCGTCTCTGGAGTTCGTTTAAGTGGCGCTCTGAATCCCCTCTCCTTGCACGCCGCGAAACAAAGAGGCAAGAAAAAGTCTCCTGCCTCTTCGGCAGCTGCAGACTTTTTCTCGTGCACCCTCCCGGCTAGTTGTGGTGCGCTAGACCCTTCAGGCTGTGTTCACGCAGCCAACCCCAGTCCTCTCCCTGGGATCCGACCGAAGCCCGCGCCTCAGCTCCCAGCCCCCGCCCGCCCCGGCGGGTGAGCAGACAAGCCTCTTGGGCTGGTGAGTGCTGCTCGGCGCCGAGCCTCTGTGCGGGAATCTCTCCGTTTTTCCCTCTGCGTCCCTGTTGCTGTGGGATCCGCGCTGATAGCCGTGGCTCGCGCCCGCCTCTGGAGCTCGTTTAGGCGGCGCTCTGAATCCCCTCTCCTTGCGCGCCGCGAAACAAAGAGGCAAGAAAAATTCTCTTGCCTCTTTGGCAGCTGCAGTCTTTTTCCCGGACTCCCTCCCGGCTAGCACCGAAGCCCAAGCCCCAGCTCCCAGGCCCCGCCCGCCCCGGCGGGTGAGCAGACAAGCCTCTCGGGCTGGTGAGTGCTGGTCGGCACCGCTCCTCTGTGCGGGAATCTCCGCTTTGCCCTCCGCACCACTGTGGCTGCGCTCTCCTCCGTGGCTCCGAAGCTTCCCCCCTCTGCTACCCGCAGTCTCTGCCCACGAAGGGGCTTCCTAGTGTGTGGAAACCTTTCCTCCTTCACAGCTCCCTCCCACTGGTGCAGGTCCCGTCCCTATTCTTTTGTCTCTGTTATTTCTTTTTTCTTTTGCCCTACCCAAGTACGTGGGGATTTTCTTGCCTTTTGGGAGGTCTGACGTCTTCTGCCAGCGTTCAGTGGGTGTTCTGTAGGAGCAGTTCCACGTGTAGATGTATTTCTCATGTATCTGTGGGGAGGAAGGTGATCTCCGCGTCTTACTCTTCCGCCATCTTGCCCCTCCCTCCCACAATAAAGTTTTGATCCATCATACTAAGACAATTTGACTTACCTTTCTCTTATTTCTAAAAGATATTACAAAATCCTTGCATTTTTACATGAAGTAAGTAGGATTACCTATCAAGAGAAAGGAGTAGAAACATAATGCTGAGATGTGTCAGTGAAAGTTAATTAGTAAAAAATACACTGTTGTTTTTCTAGAATTTCTACATTATGTGGTATTTTCAGCTCTTTTCTATTTGCAATTTGTCTTGATTTCTTTATTCTTTCTAAATAAATATTTGCTTTTGTGCTTAATTTTGTATCTGTGCAATATATTCTTTTTCTTAAAGACAGCTTACCAAATTGAATAAATTTCGTGTCCCATTTCTAACTTGCCATGGCCTAGGCGTAGACTCAGTCCTGCCTAAGTCCCTCCATCCAGCCTGGCCAGGGTAGGCTGTACACCAAGGATTCAGCTGCTCCTTCATGGAAGACAATAAGGCTGCCTCCCTTTTCTCGTTCCTGAGACGAGCTCTGGGACTCAGTAGGGGAAAAGTATTCCTTGAATAGAAGACCTGCTGCTTTCCCCAGGCCAGTGTTTAAGACCAGGCTTGGCTTCAGTTCAGTTAGAGCATCCTACAGAGGAAGCCAGGAGTCCTCACAATGGTTACTCTGAAGTGCCTATGGTTAGAAGCCCTTTGAGATTTATGACTAAGAGCCACTGACTACATTCATGTAAGACCACATTTGCTCCTGGATAAGAATACCCCAGCTCTCACTCTTCCCACAGAAAAGGTGTTCATCCTCTCCTGGCTTCTTTCTCCTCTCCTGTCCCCTGTGTTTACTCATCACACACTAGACTCCCCATCAGGCACCATCCTCCAGCATACCACCTAGAAGAAGACTTGGAGAAAGTCTGCAGAGAGGCTGACATATGACAGATGTCAGAGACAGAGGAGGCTCAAAACCTCTCGGGCGTTTAGAAGTTAGTCACAGACTTATTCAAGTGAGTGAATGAGATATTTTTTCCTTATGAGATTTTGAAGTGGCGATAAAGTAGAAAGAGGTAGATAAGTAGTTGGTGTTACCAAGCAAGGGCTCATTGCCCAATGTGCATAGAAGCAAACACTATGGCCCTGGTTTTTGAGAAAAGAAAAAGCTTTATTTTGAGGTCGACTGGTAAGCAGACAGGAGGCAAAGCTCTCATATCTGTCTCCCTGATCTGGGCTTTGGTCAATCTTTTATGAGCTCGGGCGAACAGGCTGGTACGCAAAAGCACCGGTGGAGCAAGTTTCCTTTGGAGGGCTTTTAACTTGGCCATCTATGGTAAGGTGTGGAATGGTGGATTTCAGCCCTGGATCTTCCTGGACAATGAAACCCTCTTTTCTGAAAGGGTTCTGACCTTCTGGTTCCAGTCTTGTTCCAGTTTTCTTGGTTCCACCAGGAGGAAATATAGGTTCTGAGTGTTGAGAAGGGCTTTCCTCCTCTGCACATGCCCAGGTAACAAGACTTGCAGTTTGACCTCTGCTATATCTGCAAGACAACTAGACATCCTGTTATCCACAGAGTAGGACCAGTTTGAGCTGGTCCCATGGTTACAGTGGCATTAAAGTTTGAAATAAAATTGTCAAAGTCCTAATTATCTCCTTGTCTATACAGTCAACCTACCATTCTCTCTCTTCTGATTATTAAATAAGCATTTATTGGATATCTTACATGTGAGATACTGTCTGAGATACTATAATCCCCTATTTACTTATCAGTATTCACCCCTCTAAACTCCAAGGAGGCAGGAACTTGTTCGTATTGATTCTTCAATATCTATCATAGTGCCTACATTTAGTGGGTGCTCAAAGATATGGATCAAATGAATGATTAGGTCTATTTTAGACAGTAAATCTTTCACTTGTTAAGTAAAATATAGTTTTCTGATTACAAATGTAATACATGTTAAGTAAAAAATGGTATAAGGAAAAAATTGACATGATTTGGGCATATTTTTCTCATATTTTTTTGATTATTATGTGTGTTCAAGTATCTACTTATCATTTGTAGTTGTTTAAAAATTGGGAGTTACTATGTTTACATTTTTTTTTTTTTATTATTGAATATTAGGAGTATTTTAAACTTATTTAAATATTATTCAAAATACATATATTGAATTCCATTATATGGATGTATTATAATTTATTTAAGCAATCCAGTTTCAAATTACATTTAAGTTACCCCTCAATTTTGTCTTTACTAATAGTATTGTGATGAAGACTGTGTGTGTGTGTGTGTGTGTGTGTGTGTGTGTGAGTGGGTATGAACAGGTCAGTGTAAACCATTCACCAAATTTTGGCATGAAGAGGTATAATTGTAGGAAAGACTGAACTGAGTTAGAAATGGTCTACAGACAGATCCAAGGCTAGGACTTAACTAGAGCTGAATGTTCATGATAATGGGAAACTTTAGAAACAGACCATAAATCTAAAAGGATGTAGTAACCATGCCTTCTTAATTTTCTGATGCTTTGACATCATGGGGCTTTGCTACCCCTCCCAAGGTTAGCTAATTCCTGGAGATAGCAAACAACTACCCCAGAGCACACCTTTCATATGCAAACCAACACTCCAAAGCCCACACCCCTAACTACTCCCCTGTGTTGCTCTCACCCTCAGGGCCACTATTCCCCTGTCCTAATAAATCACGGCCAAGTATCAGACAACTAGGGACAGCCTCTATGCCTCAGAACACACTGAGATTATTCAAACTAGCCAATCTTAAATCTATTTATCCTGCCTGGCCCATTCCTCCCCATGGAAACCACAGTAAAAGCTCTTGCTCATGTTTCCCCCTCATTCCTTCTGCCTCTTGACTGACCCTAGTGCTTCCCAGTGTAGCCCTGTGTGGTGTGGCCTGTCTCCGGTTTCTAGGGATTTGTGGGTATACAAAAGTTTATTCCTTCAAGATCAAAACTATTAGAAAACAATTACAAAAATTTCAAAAGGCAAAACTTGAATTTGCCACATGCTGGCCACTATTTACATAACATTTACATTGTCTACAACATTTATATAGCATTTAGTTATTATAAGTAATCCAGAGATGATTTAAAGTATATAGGAAGATATGCCTAGGTTATATGCAAATCCTATACCATTTAATATAAGAGACTTGAGCATCCTCAGATTTTGGAATCCCCAGGGTATCCTGGAACCAATCCCCCACAGATACCTAAGGACTAAAGTATAAACTCTCCAGTAAAACATGGGGATAAATCTTCATAACCTTGGATTTAGCAATGGTTTCTTAGATTTGACACCAAAGCAAAAAAAATAAATAAATAATTTTCATGACAGTCATTTCCACTTCTGTATGTCTTATCATGGTCTGATTAAAGCAAATCCTGGGTACCCTTAAAAAAAAGGGTCACACCAATACTCCTCTGTCACAAAAGTAGAAATGGAACAGAAATAATAGCTAGAAAAACAAACCTTCTCAAGACAAACACAAGTCACATTGGAATGAGGAGAAGTGCATGATGGGGTCTTGGAAAAATCTCTATACTTCTTGCTTTTCTAACTGGTAGGTTTACCCTGCACATTGAACCCATGGAAGTTTCTGTTCCTTGTAAGAGTATCTTAAAGGTGCCAAAATAAGACATGCTCATGTAAGACACAAGCTCCATCAGTTTCTAGGGTGTTTCCAGTGCTTTGCACACAGGAAACACTTATTAAATATTTGTTTAATGAATCAGTGGCAATGGATCTAGGCAAACACCTGCCTACCTGTGCTGCTGTGTGAGAAGGGATGTGAAGGAACTAGATGAAGTGTGGTGAAATCATGTGGGAAGAAGGAGTGATATAATTTTTATTTATGCTCCATCGCAAGGGTTTCCTTGTCTGCTCCTCTGAGGCCAGTCTCTTGTTCCTTACACCCTGAAGTCCCCTCTGTCCCAGTGTGCCCAGAAGCAGGGAGAGGGGGTGAAACCAGACATGGCAGTCACTCCTGCCTGCCATTCGTGAGCCTCAGCACACAGCTTTATTAAAGAAAGGAGTTGAAAGTAATCATTAAAATGAGTTTTAGGGATTACTCTTGGATTTCATTTATCCCTGCTCACTCCTTTCCCCCGCAGGCAAGAATAATGAGTTGCTAGCATTTTTATTCTCAGAAATTCAATAAAATTCTCAACTCTAAGGAAAGTATATTCCCTCATAATTAGAAGAATATTATCAGATACATTGTCCAAAGAAGAATCTGCCCCAAGTTAAATTTTTGAGGCAAGCTTGATTTATCTTAATACAATAGAATATTATACTTACATAAAATATTCATATGATTAGGGAGAAAGTTGTCTTGAACTTGGAGCAGTTCAGACTCTGAGGAAAAAAGACTTGAAAAATTACATTATGAAAATGTTTCTCTCTTAGGGTTTTGAAGTTCATACAAAAATTTGAAAAGAGATACACTTTTAAACTTTCTGGAGGAGGTTTTCAATTACATAGACATTTTTAAACCACAAAAAAGCGATCTAAGGGGCTGAGTAAACCTGCTTACTATCAAAGGCTAACAGCCAACACTATATTTGCCATAATGTTTTAATATAAAGTTATCACTGAGAGGTGTTCTTTTCCTCTGTTGCTTCATGTATGTGTTCATATAATACTATTTTTAAAAGTATACAATTAGGCGCTCCGCTGGTGGCGCAGTGGTTGAGAATCTGCATGCCAATGCAGGGGACACGGGTTCGAGCCCTGGTCTGGGAAGATCCCACATGCCGCGGGGCAACTGGGCCCGTGAGCCACAACTACTGAGCCTGCGCGTCTGGAGCCTGTGCTCCGCAACAAGAGAGGCCGTGATAATGAGAGACCCGCGCACCGCGATGAAGAGTGCCCCCCCCACCCCGCTCGCCACAACTAGAGAAAGCCCTCGCACAGAAACGAAGACCCAACACAGCCAAAAATAAATAAATAAATAAATAAATAAAACAACTTTGAAATGGCAATGAGATAATGTTGGCTTTTACAAAGTTGAAAAAAATTTTTAAAAAAGTATACAATTAAATTACAGTTATAAATCACCTTTATATTGCTAAAGGAAAGATCATTGTAAAAACCCTATCCCTTAAGGTCTGTTTAATACAATGCATCTGGCATAAAGCAGTGTTCAATAAACACATAATGAATCAATGAAAAAAACGAATGAGTGAATGAATCTTTTCTGTATGTTCACAAACCATCTGCTTAATACCCTAGGATGTTCTTAGAAAGATTTGTTGTGTTTACAGGTCTCTAGTTACTGAAAATTAGGCAATATTTATCATTTTCATGTTATGTCATAGATTCACCACATATTAGAAATTCCTGACAATGTTTCTCCAATTTTATTCCTGAGGTAAAGTTGTCTTCTAGGGAGTTTATTAGCACTTCTTTAATGAGATGAGTTAATGATGAGTCTCAGATGACAATTCTTCTCTGAGTTAAAGAGAGACATGATCCTCCAGCTTTCCCATTTGTGGTATGCACAGTGCAGAGGGGAAGTACAGAAGCAGGAAGATGAATGAGTATGGTCTGAAAAAGTCACTATTAAAAAATCCTAATTACTTTATCAATCAAAAAAGATTAAAATATTGATCATCCAGCACCCAAATCATTAAGAAGAAAGAATGCCTCCTCTATATGTTGCATTGTTCCTAAGTATTAAATTGAAGTTAATTTCTTACACTAAATGATAATGTCCACTAATCCTAATAGCAAAAGCCAACAAAGACAAAACAGCAAGAATGCCTCACTGAGGTTGCTATGGGGATAGAATCAAGACAGAGGCAAGTTCTGTGGTATGTACATGAGATGTCAATTAGGAGACCAGTTGCCACTCTTACCCTCTCCTGTTACATCCCAGCAGCTCTCCGTTCCCAGGATTGGCTCAGGCTTTCTCCTCTGTGTTGTAGAAGGATAAGCAACAGATGAAAAGGAACTAATGGTACTGGGAGTAGTAACGTAGATTCAGAGTCTGTCTGTGAAGAAGGCAAGTAGCCAATGGAAGAAAAACAACAGAGCTGTGGAAAAAGAGGAGTTTCAGCAGTGACGGTGCTCAAAAGTAAAAGACTCCTGGTTGTCTTTGGAAGCAGCAACATGCAGTCATAAAGCCTGGAGCCCAGTTTCTTATTCTTATCAGTGAGAAATCATCATTATCAACTATATTTCTTTGATAGCTGCCTCAACATGTCAGTAAATGAGTATCTAAGTTATGTGAGACACAGAGCTGCATTATTTATTTTTTATCATCCCCTGTTTAATTCTTCCAATAAATAAATTGAGCATCTAATAGGTGCTCATAATTGCTAATTAATTCTTTAAATGTGTATGTTGATCCATACACACATATATACATGTGTGCATATGTATGTGTGGGTGTGGATATTTTTCCACCATATAGGTACTTAACTCACCCTTTTCTATAACATTGACTCATCTCATATTCAGAAGCAGGTGTGTATTTTAGGACATGAATTTAAATATAACCAGTATCTTGTATTTTTGAGAGTACTGCTGCCAGATTTGACCTTGATGATGAGTTAGTTACAATTCCTCCCCAGCAGGGCAAACAAATCTCCCTCAAATCTTTCCAAGCCTAAATTGCATTCTGTTTCCTAACAAACCCAATACCTTTCCTTCTTCCCTTGCAGTCCTTTAGTCCTCTGTCAGCAGCAGCACACGTACCTACTCTCAAGGATGCCTTGCTACATTTTTTTGTCTGTTGAAATACTCTTTGGAGACATTCCTTGAACTTCCCCTTTTTATTTCCCCCTTTGATTTCTTCATTGCTTTTCCTCTGAAATCAGATTCTCCGTTATTTCCTCCTGGTCTTCTTTATTGTGGTCTCCTTTGGAACCTTCTATTCTGGGAGTGGAGAGAGAAGGAGCCCGTTTCCTTCTGTCCTGTCTTCCCTGTTCTCCCTCCATGCCCTGTCTCCTGACTTCCTCCTCCCCCACCAGTGTTCACACAAGCCCATTTTTACTAAAACAGACCGCTTGTCTCCTTCCAGCAGGAACTAGCTTCTCCCCTCCCCTGCCCATGACTTCCTTGCTCTATGTATCTTTCACCCCAGCTACTTCATGTTGTCGTTTAGCAATCTTTTCCATCTACAACCTGAAATCCACCTTCTCTATCTTCTTCCCACCTCTGCCTGGCAATGCCTTTCAAAGCCTAGCTCTCTCCCTACAGCCACATTCACTGGGGCAGGTGTGACCAGTGGCTTTCTGCCTCCTTTCATTCTGGGCCCATGGGGCTGCCTTCTTCCCCATGCTGACATGCTTTCCATGCATTTTGCATAGATATGACCTTTCTCATTACAAAAGCGACAGACCCATTCACTTTCTGCAGAAGGCCCAGGATGTCTTGTTCTCCACATCTGGAGCACAGGTCCTGACTGCCTGTTCTATTCAGATGCTTTTGTGACGTTTAGTGGGTTTTTGCCTCTTTCCTGTAAAAGCTAAACCTGTAGTAACCCTTAAATAAAAAAAAGTCACACTTGGCAGGTGGTGAGCCCTATTTTCCCCTATTTTAAACTTGTGCAGTTCATTGAAATCCTAAACATTCAGGGTTTTTTTTCCTAAGAATTAATAGAGAAATATAACTGCAGAAATTCAGAGTAACTTTACAATTTAGATTGGGGGGGCGGGGGACAGTGTCACATAACCTTTACTTAACCTAATGTAAATGAGGTAGAATATCGCATGGATTTGGAAGTGTTTCTCAGATCTCCCCTAAATTCACAGCCCTACTGTGTGTGATATTTTCCTGCCCGACGATATCTTTTAGTACTTTTTGATAGTGGCTCCAATCTCTCTTCCCTATCAGTTATAAGAATATAGTATAGGAGTCAGCAAACCATGACCTATGGGCCAGATTTAGCCCACCATCTGTTTTTGTAAATAAAGATTTATTGGAACAGAGTCATGTTCATTTGCTTATGTTCTGTTTATGGCTGCCTTTACATTACAAGGACAGAGTAGAGTAGTCGTGACAGAGACCATACAACCCATTGTATTAGTCAGGGTTCTCTAGAGAAACAGGACCATTAGGATATATAGAGAGATATATAAGAGGAAATTTATTATGGGAATTTGCTCACATATTTATGGAGGCTAACAAGTCCCGTACTCTGCTGTCTACAAGCCAGAGAACCATGAAAGCAAGTGGTATAATTCAGTCTGAGTCAGAAGACTTGAGAATCAGGGAAGCCAATGATATATTTCCCAGTCTGAGGCTAAAGGTCTGAGAACCTGGGGGCTGCTGGTATAAGTCCTAGAGTCCAAAGGCCTGGAAACCAAGAGCTCCAATGTTGAAGGGCAGGAGAAGATAGATGTCCAAGGTCAAGGAGAGAGAGACAATTTGCCCTTTCTCCTCCTTTTTGTTCTACCCTGGCCCTCAATGGATTGGATGGTGCCTGCCCACATGGGTGAGGGTGATCTTTCTTAGGTCTATTGGATTAAATGCTAATCTCTTCTGGAAACATCCTCACAAACATACCCAGAAATAATGTTTTACCAGCTGTCTAGGCATCCCTTAGCCCAGTCAAGGTGACACAGAAAATTAGCCATCACACCCACAAAGCCTAAAGTCTTTACTATCTGGCTTTTTTAATAAAGTTTGCCCAACTCTGATCAAGTGCCAAGAATTTGCTCTCCTCTATCTTCTTGCCGTTAACTTTATTTTCCATCCTCATTCCAACTCCATTTCTTCCTTTTTTCCTGGTTAATCTCAACAGTTCACACATTCCAGCTCTTCTGACTCTGAATTCCATTTAATCATGTTCATGATGCATTCACTGGAATCACACATAAGGTGCTGGTTACATCTTGGTACATTTTCTCCTGACAGATTCACCAGAATCAATCTGATTTCTCTGCTGCTTGGAGATTCACATCCCACTCCTTAACACCTGGCATGTTGGTTACTGAAGATAATATTCATTGAGTATTCACCATCCTGTGCTGGGCAGTTGGCTGCCATGCTGGTCAAGTTGATTCTCTTGCTCCACTTCTTAAAATTCCATAATTTTAAATATATTTTCCCTATGTATTTCTTTCTTCTATATCAACCGCTATAGAACCTATAGGAAATAGCAAACCAAGAGCATTTTATTTCTTCCCCTTTTTTGCCTCTATCTTGCTATTTTTATGTTTTTGAATTCCTTCCACTACTCTGCCTCATTTATCCCATTTTTAGCTACCATTGACCCTGACCAATGTTCCTAACTACAGCTGGGAACAGGTAACTTAGTCCCCACATTAGCTCCATTTTCCATCCCTCCTCTTGTCTCCTTTGACCGTTATAGTCTACAACATGACTTATGCTGCCTCCATGTACTTGTCATCTCTCCTCCTCTGCTGTCCTCTGATCTACCTGACTGAACTGCTGCCTTAACTCTTACAACGTCTTCCTCCTCTTCTTACCTTTCTTGCGCATAGTGGCTTCTTTTAAGCATGTGCCACTCATTCCTGAGGGAACGATAACTGCCGTCTGCAGTAATTTCTAGAGGTAATATGTCGCCATTTATAGATTCTGAAAAACTAAGAGACTAATTAAAATATCCAAGCTAAACCTTAAATTATGAGGTTTTTTGTTTTTTTTTTTTCCATTCTGTAATTCTACTAGGAAGTATCCCCCAGAAAGAGAAGGGAGGAGGGAGAAAAATGTCATGACTCCTTAGTGTGTGCCAAGGACTTCTGGATGCTTACAAGAACATTACTGAATAGATTCCCCACTACAATCCTACAAGACCAATATTATTACTTCTGTTGAGGGCATAGACAAGTAAGAAACTTGCCTCAGGCTACATAATAAGGTCACATTTCAACGATTTGATCACGCAGATGTCTGACTCCAAAGCCCATGATCTTTTATACAGCAGCAAGTTCTTTTCAATGTTACTTACTTTTTATATTGTCTGTCTTGTTTCCAGAATAGGACAGAAACAAAGCACCATCCATTTTATTAGCTATCATAGAATTTAGGAAAGATTCCTATAAAATTACACATGAATTATCTGTGGATTAGCTGTCTTGGCTGCTGGAACAAGTTAGGTACTTATGCTGCTATATTACATTGCCTCAAGCAAAGAAACAAATGAAAAAATCAACAGCAATAAAAGCAACACTGAAAAACAATGATACAATTCCAGTTTGGATACCAGCCAAAGAGCCATGGTGCATTCAAACTGGGTATGTGGTGAGAGTTTAAGTAAGGAAATTTAACAGGATTTAGAAAAGCTGGGTTTGAAAAATGGATGGGGTCAAATATTAATCAGAGATGGTATTCAGGTTCAAGGATATATGCAGTCACAAAACACAGGAGAGGTAGAGCCATCCAGGGCATCAATTCTCCTGCCCCAGATTCTTACTTCCTAGACTGAGCATGCATTCCCTGATTCAGGTTGAAGGATAATGTTTTGAAATGAGCTATCTGCTCAAATAGCAAAGAACATTTGAGGTTACTAACCATCTCCATTTGGTGCCCAGATAATTCCATAATTTACATTATCTTTTCAGGAAGTCATGCTCAATAAATGCATAGATTCTAGGTCTGTTTATCTGAGGTAATCCTTCACTATCATGCTTAAAGCATTCTATACCATTTTTCTGTCAGGAGAGTGATTATCATCATGTTTGTAATTATCATCATGTTTACCTGATGATTAGACCAAGTCTCCTGCCTTCACCATTTTTCCCAGGAAAATCTTGAGGGAGATAAATAGGTTAGAAGCCACCTGCTTAATTCCTTCCCTCCCTCAAACCAGCAAGGACCAGCAATACTGGGAGGCCATTAACTATCCTTAGGGTGAAAGAACTTAGAGAAGAAACTGGGAGGAGCTGTAGGCTTCATGAGAGGGCTGCAATAACCAAGCAGAGAGAGAACTGGAATAAACATTCATCACTTCCTCATATCCGCAACCCTCCAACAAGTGCCTCCCTTTGGCCCAAACCAACCAGACATTAGGGGGCAAAGAAGCCTGTTCTTACTGACCATACATGTCTCTGGGCACAAAACAGGATGGAGAAAGGTAATGAGTCCCTGAACAGGTATAACATAAGGGGAATTAAAATATGGAATAAGTGTTCAATTCTTATTAAACTCTATTGAATTATAAAATCAAGTTAGGAACATTGTGAAAATGACTATACTACCCAAAGCAGTCTACAGATTCGATGCAATCCCTATCAAACTACCAATGGCATTTTTCACAGAACTAGAACAAAAAATTTCACAATTTGTATGGAAATACAAAAGACCCCAAATAGCCAAAGCAACTTTGAGAACGAAAAACGGAGCTGGAGGAATCAGGCTCCCTGACTTCAGACTATATTACAAAGCTACAGTAATCAAGACAGTATGGTACTGGCACAAAAACAGAAATAAAGATCAATGGAACAGGATAGAAAGCCCAGAGATAAACCCAAGCACATATGGTCACCTTATCTTTGATAAAAGAAGCAAGAATATACAATGGAGAAAAGACAACCTCTTCAATAAGTGGTACTGGGAAAACGGGACAGCTACATGTAAAAGAATGAAATTAGAATACTCCCTAACACCATACACAAAAATAAACTCAAAATGGATTAAAGACCTAAATGTAAGGCCAGACACTATTAAAGTCTTAGAGGAAAACATAGGCAGAACACTCTATGACATAAATCACAGCAAGATCCTTTTCAACCTACCTCCTAGAGAAATGGAAATAAAGACAAAAATAAACAAATTGGAACTAATGAAACTTAAAAGCTTTTGCACAGTCAAGGAAACCATAAACAAGACGAAAAGACAACCCTCAAAATGGGAGAAAATATTTGCAAAAGAAGCAACTGACAAAGGATTAATCTCCAAAATATACAAGCAGCTCATGCAGCTCAATATCAGAAAAATAAACAACCCAATCCAAAAATGGGCAGAAGACCTAAGCAGACATTTCTCCAAAGAAGATATACAGATTGCCAACAAACACATGAAAGGATGCTCAACATCACTAATCATTAGAGAAATGCAAATCAAAACTACAGTGAGGTATCACCTCACACTGGTCAGAATGGCCGTCACCAAAAAATCTACAAACAGTAAATGCTGGAGAGGGTGTGGAGAAAAGGGAACCCTCTTGCACTGTTGGTGGGAATGTAAATTGATACAGCCCCTATGGAGAACAGTATGGAGGTTCCTTAAAAAACTAAAAATAGAACTACCATGTGACCCAGCAATCCCACTACTGGGCATATACCCTGAGAAAACCATAATTCAAAAAGAGTCATGTACCACAATGTTCACTGCAGCTCTATTTACAATAGCTAGGACATGGAAGCAACTTAAGTGTCCATCGACAGATGAATGGATAAAGAAGATGTGGCACATATATACAATGGATACTTTTTATACTCAGCGATAAAAAGAAACAAAACTGAGTTATTTGTAGTGAGGTGGATGGACCTAAAGACTGTCATACAAAGTGAAGTAAGTCAGAAAGAGAAAAACAAATGCTGTATGCTAACACGTATATATGGAATCTAAAAAAAAAAAAAAAAAAAAAAGGTTCTGAAGAACCTAGGGGCAGGACAGGAATAAAGATGCAGACTTAGAGAATGGACTTGAGGACATGGGGAGGGGGAAGGGTAAGCTGGGACAAAGTGAGAGAGTGGCATGGACATATATACACTACCAAATGTAGAATAGATAGCTAGTGGGAAACAGCCGCATAGCACAGGGAGATCAGCTCGGGTTTTTGTGTCCAAATAGAGGAGTGGGATAGGGAGGGTGGGAGGGAGATGCAAGAGGGAGGAGATATGGGGATATATGTATACGTATAGCTGATTCACTTTGTTAAACAGCAGAAACTAACACACCACTGTAAAGCAATTATTCTACAATAAAGATGCTAAAAAAAAAATCAAGTTAAGACTTTTTTTTTCCCACAAATAATCTAAAAAAAGATATGCTTCCAATTTTCTGTTAATGGGATTTTACAACTTTTCATTGCATCCCAGCCGAGAGTTGTTTCTTAGCTAAATCACCTTAATCCATCCTGTTGCCATTTGAGTACTTTAATTATTAAAGTAGAATAGCTAATCTTCTCTTCTAAAACACCTTTAAAATGTGACAAATTTACTACTCAGTTTTTTTTTTTTCAAAAACAAGGAGCATAGTTCCCTGACACAGACAATTTTACATACTACACGTTAACATTGGTCCAACATTTCAATGATTTTAAAGTCAATAACAAGTATGTATTAAATAACTATTTCATATCCAGGTCTGCCTCAGGTAACAATGGGCTTACAGATGTGTGTGTGCAGTGGAGGGAAGTTGAGGGAAGGAAGAACATCATTCCCATTTTCAAAAGTTTTTAGAAATCTCCAAATATCTTTTTTGGAAATGGTTCAAAGTAGTTTTATTTAGTATATTATTACAAGCTCTGTTGTAATTGACATTTAAGCAGTAAACCCTTTACAGAAAACATATTACAGAAAGCCAGCCATGTTTTTAAAATTGAGTCAATCAATAATTAGCAGCAATGTTCAAATTGTATAAATTTTTATTAGAAATACAGAATATATCTTTGTAATTCTTCCTCAAACTTAGAAGATACTCCTGGTACAAAATGCCATTTTCCAACTAGTCTTTTTCCTTTCATAAATTTCATGAGAGGATTATGAGTCATAGAAGAGATTGGTGATGGTCAAATAACTAATATTTATTGATGACCTATAAACATGGCCCTTTTTTAGGCCTCATGTGACTACCTCTTCCCCTTATTAATGCTGAGACTTTATTCTTTTTTTTTAAATATTTATTTATTTATTTATTTAGGCTGCACTGGGTTTCAGTTACGGCACATAGGATCTTCGTTGCAGCATGAGGGACCCTTAGTTGCAGCATGTGGACTTCTTAGTTGTGGCATGTGGACACTTAGCTGCAGCATGCGGGATCCAGTTCCCCGACCAGGGATTGAACCCAGGCCCCCTGCATTGGGAACGTGGAGTCTTACCCACTGGACCACCAGGGAAGTCTCAAGACTTTTTTCTTGCCGTTTAACTTCTGAGTTTCCATGTCTTCATTGGTACAGGTAAGTGTTATTTCTGTCCCATAAGGATGGGAAAGTGTTTTGTAAAATGTGGTGCTACACAAAGTTGGTTTTTGACAGTATACACATGAAAACTTACGATCTCTCTATTTTATAGAAATTTAAATTTTCCATAGCTGTTTTAGTTGGAGCTGGTTTGCTTTTGTTTTGCCTTGATGACCCTGGTGGAGTGTATTGGAGAAGTTAGTGAATTCCTGGTGAGATCATCATGATTTTAAAAATGGCTAATGTGAAAAGTCCCTTGAATCAAGACACACCACTGCCCACTCATCTCTGGAGACCTTCTGGCATATAATGAGGGAACTTGGCTGACCTCAATGTTAAATCAAAACCCCTTATACTTCCCCCATGAAAGATTGGAATGTGAAAGCTTGAACTAAACTTTCCCTTTGGGAGTGAGCTCTGAATAGGTCAGGAAAGAAAAATAAAACCTAGAAAAACATAAAATAGTAGTTTAAAAGCCATTTTACCAGAAATAAATCATTTTATGAACTTTCCAGAGTGGATGAATTAGCAGAAACAATTGATCATCTAAAAATTTTATTATCCAGGCTCCCATCCTTTCATCCCCTCAAAGTCTGTATTTTTTTTTTCATATTCAACTATCATTAACCCAACAAAATTACAGCTGCCACTCTGAGACTTCTGTTTAATGAGAAAATAAACTGAAGGCATCTTGAGGAGTGTTTTAAATTGAATCTCATTAATTTGTTGTTTCAGAAAGCAGTCACCTTTAGCAATCACTCCATTGCTTCAAACAGCAGAGAATTTTTTGCAATCCAATTTATTATGCCCTCTCAGTATGGGAAGGGGCCTGGGCTAATGTCATAAGTGCCTTGTCATTCTGACTATGCTGCCTCATTTCCTGGAAAACTGAAGGCATCCATTTTCTTTCATTTGTTAATCTACTTAGGAGTGATTTCATATTTTATTTAACCCTGTAATCTATACAAGGAGAATATTTGCCTCGCTGGGATCATTCCAGTGACTTGATCCTTCCTCTTGGCCCAGGATGTAGCCTAGGATCCATAGATAAGTCCAAATTTTAAAACTTAATTTTATATTCCTGGCTTTGACTTACTGCTCTCAGGACCACCTAACCTACAGATACGGAAAGTTGTTATTTTAGTTTCACTTACTCTGAAGCGAGGTTTTGCCTGTCAGTAGCTTATTTGAGAGGTGATCTGAGGAAGCAGAAGGGAAGAAGTGAAGTGAGTTAGAAATAAAAGAGAGAAAAGAGCCAACACAGAGCTGAAACCCATGTCGAGAGTTGTGAGTTAAGCTTTATTTGGGTCAAAATGAAGACTATAGCCTTGGAGATAGCCTCTCAGATAGCTCTGAGGAACTGCTCTGAACTGATGGGCAGGGAGGAGGTCAGTATATGTGTGATTCTAGTGAAGGGGGATGTGTGCAATCAAGCACACGTTTTGGCAGAAGGTTGCTGCTAGTTACAAGGAACTGATATCCGCATTGATTTTAGTACTTTTCTAGATGTGAAAAGATGCAAGAAATTGGGCTCATAAAACCTTCTGAAAAATATCTATCTAAGGCTTGTTCTGCCAGTTTTCCTAGAGCACAGAGTACCTCATTCCTAATCTCCACCCTGAACTCCTTTCAGAGTGTGTTGAAGGTCAACAACTACAATGGCTATTGACTTCATCCTTGTAGAGGCTGATGGAGAGCAATTATTTTTCATCCACAGACACCACTGAAAGATGGGAGGCTGAGGCCTTATTTTGTAGAGGGTTGTCCCCCACCGTGCTAACACACTGACCCTTCTGGGCTGCACTTGCTCTTGGGCTCACTTGCCTCCCTTCAGAGAACAGGAAAGCCTAGCAAGGTGAAGAGAGCTGTCCAGTCCTGCTGTGCTGAAATCAGGGGCCCTAGGGAAAGGGCGAGTCACGCTGCTGCAGGGGGAGCATGGGTGTCTGAGGCATCAGTGGCTGTCTATGTAGTATATTCCACATTTTAGTTCTCTTGTGTTTGTTTTGCCTCTTTTAGCCAGTGGAGTTGCATATAATCAGATTCAAGCTAGAGTCTTAATAACGTTGAACTGTGCACTAGAAAAAAAAACAAGGTTGAGTTTCAAGGATAGTTGTGAGTCTACACTGTTGTGTTACATCATTCATGGAAAGAAAGGCCTCATTTTTTATTTTTAAAGAACACTATGGAGATCTTGGCATTACATAGCATACATGTAAAGCAGGAAGAAATCACCCTGATGTCATTCCTTTTTTGTTTGTTAATGCTTCTTACTGATATTTTCTCCTCTCATTTTAGAAGTGTCATTGTTTCAACTTATTATTTCTCTTCCTCCCTCAATATCTTTTCTTCTTCTTCTTCCTCTTTTTCTCCTTCTCCTCCTCCTCCTTCTTCTTCCTCTTCTTCTTTGTTTTGTTTACCACTAGTAATGATTTAATACAAGCAATACAAGCAAATTTGCAAATTCTAAAAAGGAATGTCATCTATTAATAAACGGTTCTTGATTTTGAATACATTATGAAAAAAATCAAAACTTTTGGAGTCAGACAAGGCTGAGTTCAAAGCTCTTTGGACCAGTCATTAGTAATGTGTCACCAGGAAACTTAACCTATTTTTTTTTTTTTGGTTTCTCTATTTTCTTTTCTTCCTCTTGCTTTATTGAGTTATAATTGACAAAACTGTGTATATTTAAAGTGTACACAGTGATGATTTGATATACATATACTTTGTAAAATGATTATCACAGTCAAGTTAATTAACACATCCATCACCTCACATAATTACTATTTCTGTGTGTCTATGGTGAGAATGTTTAAAATCTACCCTCAGCAAATTTCATACACAACACGGTATTATTAACTATAGTCACTATACTGTACGTTAGATCCCCAGAACATATTCATCTTATAACTGGAAGTTTGTACCCTTTGACCATCATTGCCACATTCTCCACTCCACCTCCTCCAGCCCCTGGTAAGCGCCATTCTATTTTCTCTTTCTGTGAGTTCATTTCTTTTTTTGGATTCAACATATAAATGAGACCATATATTATAGTATTACTCTTTTTCTGTCTGGCTTATTTCACTTAGCCTGATGTCCTTTAGGTTTAACCATGTTGTTGTTAATGGTAGGATTTACTTCTTTCTTATGGCCCAATAATATTCCTTTATATATATATCACATCTTCTTTATCCATATCCATTGACAGACATTCACCAATTTTCCATATCTTGGATATTGTGAATGCAATGAACAGATAATGCATTTGAGATGCTGATATTTATTGCACATACTTATTTGAGGTGCTGGTTTTTCAACATATTTTCTTTGTAGTAGATTCATTATAGATTCATTTCAATTAAGGTGTGTGACTTGTTTGGGAAATATTTGCATCTGGGTAAGATGCAAGTAGCCCCAATACAAATGGATTAAACTCTGTATGTGAAATTTCAGAGTTTAGCAACTTTGAGGGAGATATGATAAGAGGAGGCTAATATCTACAGGTAAGTTGAGCACTGACAAGGAACATAATCTCATACTCTGGTGCTTGGTTAGAATGTATGAAGACGCCAATCCCTAACATTATGCGTGTCTGAAAAATAGTTCTGAATAATTTCTATTTTTAAAAAATGGAATTCTTTCCCTGGTGACTTTTTGGATATTGATTCTCTGTTTATTAGCATTGCATGTTTTTTTGGAAGAGAGCTGAAGTTTCCATAGTCTTCCTCAGTTATATCACTTGATCTTATTTTTGTGTTAACTACTGTAGAATTTTATTCTTTTATTTCATGGAAATAACTTTATTTGGAGATGTCTTGGTGTTTTTCATCCTTTATTATTATTTTTTCCTAACATAATCACAATTTACTCATTGAATCTTCCAATATGTCTTTGAACATTTCTTCTATTTTATTGTTCAGTTCTGTTCTTTTTGGGCATCAGTTAGGCTTTTATTGATTTTCTCTGTGTTTTTCCCACTTCAATCATGTTCCGCTATACTCTATAATTCTTGATGTTGCCCATTTCATTTTATTCAGTTTTTGCAAGTTTGTCTTCCATTACCCTGATCATGCTTATGATGTATTTCTTGAATGGTATCATATTTCCTTTTCATTTTCCCCTAAACTTATCCAGTTTACTCTTCCTCTTCAACCAATACTATGGTATCTTCTTTAAGATACTGCACACCTCCTTTGAGTTCTTTAAAGCATTCTATCTCTCTCTCTCCTCTCCCTCTCTCTCTCTCTTCTTCCTCTCTTCATAATTTTACTTGTTTGTTGGTAAAATAAAACTGGAATGCAAAAGTTATAAAGCTAATTTTTCCTTTTCTTTTTAATGTTTTGCTCACAAGCCATTTGCTTTCTCTTTTTTATATTTTAATTGGATATAATATAGCTCATATAAAACTTATGATCTTAAGATATAAATGCTATAGTTTGATTATCTTTGTCAAATACATACATGTCCCCATCATAAACTATACCTCCCATCAAGATATAACATTTATATCATTGCAAAAATTTCTGCTTGCCCTTTCATAGTCATCCCCTCACTCCTTCCCACAGGCAAACAGTGTTTTGATTTATTTTCCTGTAGATTAGTTTAGTCTGTTCTTGAACTTCATAAAATGGAATCAATCATACAATGCATTCTCTTGTGAGTTTGGTTTCTGTCTCTCAGGATTTTTTTTTTTAATTCATCTTTATTGCATGCATTAGTTGCTCATTTTTTTATTGATGAGTTGTATTTTAATATACAGATATACAACAATTTGTTTATTCATTTTGTTTTTGATTGACATCTGTGTTGTTTACAGTTTTTGAATTTATTTTAAAACTGCTATGATCTGGTTATTTTAAATTATTGCTCATTAAGTGGAGGTATTTCTCATTGCCCAATAGTTAAGAAAATAGTGTTGAGTAAAATGTTTGGTCTCTGGCCTGTTGATTTTCTCATCAGCAGTTGACCTAGCAGGTATGGCTCTACTCTGGGCTAGCAGGAAGTCTTCAATGCTCAAAGGAAAGAACTCACCCACATTCCACCCTCCTTTTGTCAAAGTTCTTTATGTGGTGTTTCTTTATTTTTCTGCTGATCAAGAACAGCAAGGCTTATAACTAACAAATGTCTCTTGCATTTTGTCATTCCAACAGCTTGCTTCTTACAAAGATGATGTGCCTGCAGATTTTCTCATTCTGCTCTGACTTTCTTGACACTCTATGACATTTAACTGTGCATAGACACTTTGGAGCAGCCTTCTTCCTCTCACCAAGATTGCTATTCTATACTATAGTCATTGGCTTTCCCCCTCAAATTATATGACTTTCTGGGGAAACGCCATGCTTCATCTACTCTTCAGGAGAGGATAATAAACATAATTACCTTTTGAGTGCTTACTATGTGACAGTTTCAAGCACTCTGCATGTAATGATTCAATTAATCTTCACAATGTCCACATGAGGTCCCCAAGTAATTATACCCAGTTTACATATGAAGAAACTGAGGCACAGAGAGTGAATAAGTAATTTTCCCAAAGGCACATGGCTATTAAGTGATGAAAAAAGGGTTAGAGCTCAGGAATACTAGCCCTCTTACATGCACTGCCACTGTACTTCCACTAGCACTGCCACTCTGTAGAGATTTGTGGTAAACTTCGTATAGTATGTGCAACTTCTTTTTTATGAACTGGATTTCTGAGCTATGGATGTGTACCTTTTCTCTAAAGATAAGAGTATTACTTTCCATTTCTTTTCGGTCTTTTGTTTTACATAATATCAAGAAAAAAAGAAGCAACTTTAGTCTGCCATTGTTAATAGAAAGTCTTAAGAATTTATTTTTAACGGCATCTTCAGTCCAACCAAAGAGTTTATCAAATTGCTCAAAAGAGGCAGTCACTTTGTTAACTCTCTAATTGAGGTCCACATATTCTGTATAGAGATATTGGCAGGTTAAAGCCTAGGGCAGAAAAGGAAATACATGGCTGCTATTCTCTTGTGCTTATACTTGTTTTACCATAAAGAATTGTTACCCAGAACGCAGCAAAGGCCACAATGCAGCAAGAAGTCAGAAAAGTCAACCCATCAAAGCCAGTTCATATCCCTCCTGCTTGAATATTTTCTCCTAAACTGGTGGACCACTAGCTTAACTCACTGAAGAACGTCAGGAGAGTTCAAAGGATGAAGGGTCTCAGTTACCTTACTGAAAAATAAACTATAGAGAAATTTCAACACATCAGCAACATAATCAAAAGCAAAACAAGCATCTGAGAATGGAAATAACACAAAGGCCAGAGTTAAGACTCTGAATTCTACCCCTGAATTGACCATCATCTCACAGTGTAAACTTTGAGAAGTCCTTGTTCTCTATAATATGGGAAAAATATCATTTGTTCTACCTAGCTCATAGAAATCATATAAGTTAAATATGTTATCAGATAGGAAAAGCCTTCAGAAAAATAAGAGTTACCATATCTTGAAAAGGTATGTTTTAGTTTACAAATCATTTTCAGATGCATTATCTCATTAGGGCTCTACAAAATGCCCTGTGAGTTAGGGAGAAGTAAAGTGGAGGAATGCCTGATTTATGTAACATCACAGAGATAAAAGTGTTGCATATAAATGGTTACTTGAATCTCAGTTATTTACATTATGTGACCTGTACCATAGAGGGAAGCTTCTAATACATGTTGAGATTCTCTAATGAGCCAAGCACTCCCCATTCATTATGTGAGTAACTCCACTCAACTATGTGATAAAGCAGGCACGGTGGACCCCATTTTACTGCAGAGGAAACTGAGGATTGAGAAGGTGAAGTCACTCACAAATGCATCAGTGAGCAAGGGATAAAGCTAGGATGTGAACTTCATTCTCTTTGACTAAAAGCTGTATTTTCACTGCATCTTGATTTAGATTTAATTTCTCCTTGTCATATTAGAATTTAGCTTAGTCAGGTTCTCTGATCTCCACACGTCAGAGGAATTATCTTTTCCTTCGAAGCTCAGCTTTGAACTTCATTTTCAGTGTCTTTTGTTACTGTTCAGTTTTTAGAGAAAATAAGCCAAACAAGTACAATGTTCTCCGTATTATTTTAGCAGAATAAGACCCAGAATCAAAAAGAATTCAACAAGATAACACATCAGTTAGCAAAAGAGTTGAACATGGTCCCTTTTGTAATTTAATTACAGGGTGTGGTTTTCCTTTAACTGGCAAGCTCATTTCAGACAATGCAGGAAGTAACTAATACTCCCCTGCGTAACTGAAGGATCATGGTTTGGTTTGGTTATTTTTTCC
The DNA here is from genome assembly GCF_028564815.1 of Eubalaena glacialis. NCBI lineage: Eukaryota > Metazoa > Chordata > Mammalia > Artiodactyla > Balaenidae > Eubalaena > Eubalaena glacialis. Next base: position 121,339,257 of record NC_083716.1, on the reverse strand, counting down.
CCTATCATGTACTGATGATAAAATTTCTCTATAATAGGATAACTTCCTTAATGTGGGGTTAGATTTCTGATGTCTCTTTAAAAAAATGAGTGCTTGTTTTCACAAAGTGTGTTTACTTACCAAGTGATATAGGAAAGATAACGAGACAGGCTAAAGCTCTTATTAGTACATAAATTGACTGGAGTTGAGTGGTCCAGATCCCCTTTGGTTCATGGATCCAAGGCTCATCCTCTTCTGAAGCATCAGTGACAGAGAGGAGAAAAACCTCAGAGTGTCAGGCTAAAGAGTAAAGTCAGAAGGAGAAAGACAAATGCCATGTGATATCACTTATATGTGGAACCTAAAATATGACACAAATGAACTTTTCTACAAAATAGAAAGAAACTTACAGACATAGAGAATAGATTTGTGGTTGCCAAGGGGGACGGGGGTGAGGGAGGGATGAACTGGGAGTCTGGGATTAGCAGATGCAAATTATCATATATAGAATGAATAAACAACAAGATCCTACTGTATAGCACAGGGAAAAATATTCAATATTCTGTGATAAACTATAACGGAAAAGAATACGAAAAGGAATGTAGAGATAGATCGATAGATACATCTGAATCACTTTGCAGTACAGCAGAAATTAACACATTATAGATCAACTATACTTAATAAAATAAATTTAAAAAAATTTTTTTAAAAGACTGACTTTGCTCCAATTTTCCAAAATGCAAGAAAGAAATAAGAAGGATACTTCTGAGGTCAGGGAATCATTAGCCTGAGAAGCTTAGCTGTGAAGGCAGGGGAAGCCTGGGGAAGGAGGGGCACACAGGTTAATAAATATCCCTCTGTGGGATGAACATAGAAATGGAACATTGTCACACCCAGTTTTCACTTTGTATATGAAGGCTTTAGTAACTTACAATTGAAATGGCATACTGCAAGCACTTACTGAATATTTAAAATTTGACATTTTGCAAAGCTGTGCCAAAGAGGTTCATAAAAGAGTTGTTGATTGTTCTCAAACTAGAGCAGAGCTATAATACCACTCAAAACATTCCATTATTTTTTTCATCCTCCGTACAACACAATGGTGCAATTTTCAAAATTGAAGCAGCTCAAGAAATAATTAGCATTCCACTAAAATGTCCTCTTTACCAGAACATATATTTGCAGAGTCAAAAACCATAGTTTAAGCCAAACCAAATAAGTAGCAAAACTTTAATCATATATCTGTATATTGTCTTACTTACTATATTCTAATTATTTATTTTAGAAATTTCAGTTGTATAAGTTCTATATTTTAGTACACTTCAGAAGCATGATGGTATAACACAGGTTAACCAGCAACTGTCTGTCAGCTGAAGTGTTAAAAACCTATGTATCATAAGCCAGTTTATGAAAAGCAATGATTTTCAAAACTGTAGGATAGTGCAACTCAGCCCATTTTCTTATGAATGGGATGGGGACATTTATGAGAACATACCCTAGATATGAATCCACTAACAATTCCAAGATCAACAGAATGTTTATCATCAAAATACACATAAGAGGTGACAGCGGCAAACTCATCCCAGAATTTATCATCAAAGGCCTAGATTCTAGTCTGTTTACAGCAATTACTTTGCCTTGGAGAAAGTCACTTATCTTTCCTGAGCTTTGGCTCTCAGGCCTAGAAAAGGAAATGCTTTCCAACACTGGTTAGTCACAGGCATTTTCCATGGCCTGAATAAATAAATAAATAAACTTGCTCTACACATTATTATAGTAATAGAAATATCCTTAATTTGGGAAAGGATATTCCTTATTCTCCAAACTATATATCTATTATTCTTCATAAATTTCATAATATTTATTTTACTGTGTTACAGGGCAGACACTTATTGACAAAGAATTACACTTTCGGGCTTAAAGGTAATTGCTAGAACTGTGGCTGCAAGGAAGCAAAGGTCTTTGGGTGCGGAATGTATTTGGTGATGCTATGGACATTAGTCAGCTTATTAAGCTGAAGACAGAAATTTTAAAAATGGATATCTAAAATACACTCTGGAAAAGAAAATTGAATGTTTGTCATTAATATATAGTAGTACGGTAGGCATATAAAATACTTCTTAAGGAGATAATTCTGCTGTATAGAGACATGGGGAAAACGTACAGTGATGGATTCTAAGATTTCTTCCTTTTAAGCAAATTAGTGAAATATTGGACTAGTGACAGTGAGGTGAGGTCATTACTTTAATGACTATCAGAAATAGCAACAGATAAAAATGGTGAAAGCCAAAACTCCTGTCAAGGTATTTTGAATTCTCTGAAGGGCTAAAATTAAAACAAAAAGCTAAAATGATGGCTGAAATAATAGCCATTATTTACTGAGTGCTTTCTCAGTGACAAAGAAGCAAGGACTTCATATTGTTATCTCTTGCACTTGTGACCACAATCCTATGAGGTCGATATTATTATTACCCCATTTTGCAGATGAGAATATTTTTCTCAAACTTGGAGAGTTTGGCTCAAGTCAAATAATTAATAAGCAACAGAGGTAGGATTTTATTCTAATTCATTACAGTTTCATGATCTATTACATTATCTCTCTGTATTTATTCTCTGAAATAATAACTCTAGTCTATCCCTAGGTGATCATAAACTAAAACAGAAGGTAAAATTTTTCCATAAAGTTATGGAAATGGGAACATATATTTTGCTCCTTAGTTGCTTAAACTACTCATGAATCAAGACAACTCTAGTAGAATAGCTGATTTAGGTACAATGAGAGTACAAAAGAAAATCAAACATTCCAAGTGTTGCCAGATGAGTGAAGGTCTCCATGATAAAGAAAGAAAGAAATAGAAATCTGAGATCAGAATAGCTGGATAGCAGAAGCAGATTTGTTGAGCATCAGAAGTAAAGTCCTGGGGAACTGGCAATGTGGATGATTCCTGGAAATTAGAGGAGAGCAAAGTGGGATATATGAACATCTGAAACAAGACAGAAAAAGTCTGTGCCCATGAATTCTTAGTGTTTGTTTAATGTCTCCTGACACATGCAGTTGGGCTGGGAAGAGAAAGTTAAGTGAGGCAAATGGCACCAAGCACTTCTAGCTTTCACAAATTGTCAAGAAGTGAAGACAACTCTGAGCTGATTGATGGTCCTCTGAAGCACACACACATATGGCTACACGGTTTGTGGGGACTTCTGCCTCCCAAATCAGTCGCTTCATTTGCCTGAGTGAGAATGGGAGCTCAGGTTCTATGAACTCAAAATCTAGAATCTGCTTATTTCTTCAAAAAACACATTATTAACCTTTCATTATTTCCCTTAACTGCAGATAAGACATTGTTTTAATTAGCACATAGATTTGTTACACTGCAGTGCTAAGTTTCTGTTAATGGCTGGAATGTAGTATAAATACAGCTAGATAGAAACTACATTCCCACCCATACAATACCATTTAAATTTATTGGGAATGTTGTGCTTTATTTAATCAGTTTGTAACTAACTGATTATTCTATTAATGCATTTCAAAGTCATCCAGTCCAACGTGGGTGACTTCTGCAGACAAAAAAGGGGGAAAAAAAATCTATTTAGTCTCACCAAAAATGTGCTCAGACAATTACGATTTATGTTTCATTCCTCTGGAATGTTTTTAACTCTGCACATATTCTGCTCTTAAGGAAAAAAAATCTTTTTCTGAGTCAGTAACAACAACAACAAAAAATTAATATTAACTCTCCACATTCAATTCTGGGATCAAAATATTAAAAGGAAAACATGCTTTCCTAGTGTTCCTGTCAAATATCCTGTCTGTTTTTTCATTAGTACTGAGATCATTTGTAGCAAAAACATGTGAGCGAAGTATCTGAAGGCAGTCTGTTGTCTACAAATGTGTAGTGTATCACACTGAGTCTTGGCATAGCATAGCAAGAATATGTCTCTTTTTCTCTATGATTGGTCTTCATTGTATAATGCAATATTAGTAAGTGTTATTATTATAACTGCGATTTATTAAGTGTCTACTATGGACTAGATGCTTAACACAAATAACTTCTCATCAGAATCCAGTGTATATGATTAGGGCCATTATCTGCATTTTACAGATGAGGAAAGTGATCCTCAGAGCCATTAAAGAAATTGATCAAGTTGAGAAATGGCAGGGCTGGGCCAAAGTTTGATCCCTAGAATGAGGAACTCCACACTGCTGTCTTTTGCACTGTCTCACGCAGAGCAGTGTGGCTTTGGGGTTGTGGAACTTAGGGTCTCACAGATCTCTTTGAATGTGATGCATGACACAATGGAATAGAAATAACAAATACAATCGTTTTGTACAAGTAATACAATAGAATCCCATAGCAACACATTCAAACACTACTCTCTAGGATTCACAAGAACAACAACATTTTTTCATCATTTCCTTAAGAAGAATTGTCTACAGAAAAAAAGAATAGAATTGTCAGTTTGCCTTCTCAGCCAAATAGCTGGTAGACTACTGTTCTTTGGTGTCATTTGTATTACTTGAGTTTACTTCGTGTGTTGCCTACATTCTCAGAGTACAGTATCACTCAAGTGCAAAGTGAAGACAGGATGGCATAACTTAGTCATTAATTTTCACAGCAGTTGCTTCTCTGCTGGCATTTAAAATTAACATAAGAGGAAGTTCAAAAAATTTAGCGGCATTTCAAAACACATAAAGCACTATGATTTTCTAGAAATTCTGCAAACTGATGAAATTGAATTAGTTCAAGATGATCACCCAGCGAAAGAGAGAAATATTAAACACTATATATACCACGCAATTTCAAAGGTCCTAACTTTTGGTGTTTAAATGGTATCTGGTATCAAAAATGGCATTCCAGTTAAAGCCACAGGATAACAAATAAATAGGAGCAGTGATGATAAATAAATGATACCTTATATTGTGGAATAGTTCCTAGGACTGGTGTTGCTAATAAAAAGTGTAAATGACAACTAGATTTATAAAATTAAAAAAAAACTTTGGAAAATTAAAATGTTATGCTGAAATTACCATCCTCAAGAAAAAAAAAAAGGAAGAGAAAGTGAGAGAATATTTTTGTTACATAACCAAGTCAGAAGAGCAAAGTCAACAGAGTTGCTGCTAAAAGAGTATACTTATTTGTGAACAAGCTGATAGCAGCTCTTTAAAATTTTTTAGGTTCTTCTATTCATTAGAATAACTGAGAGCCCTTTCACATTGTAAGATAAGTCAAAATAAATAGTTCATTTTCTTCTAGCCAATTTAAATCCATGGACAACATAGAACTTGATTTATTTGACAAACACTTGGATACCAAAAGAACCTTGAACATATTTATTTCTCCAGATGTTACTACAAACATTTAATAATGGTTATTTCACTAATACAGTCCATCTGAATCACCTCTCTAAGTCTCAGTTAATTAAAATGCTTGCAACTTTTCATGCAGGTGACAAATTTTTGATAATTCTCCCCAAAATCTTTACACCGTCTCCATGCTATTTCCAACTTTTCTATCCAGTGCTTAATCCAACTATATCTACAAAGGCCCAGGGAAGTGAAAAAAGCAGACAATTACCTGGACATCTCAAAACCAAATTTCTACTGGAATATAAAGCTTTCTAAGGGCTTCCAAATAAGTTAAATATATTTATGAAGCTAACTAGGGTCAAAAGTCTACTTGTTTGTTTATTGGCTAAAGCTGATTCTTAAAAAACCTTCAATCAAACTCCAGAAGTAATTGCTAGCTCTAGCCACTGCAGAGAAATGGAGGTCATGAAGTGGAGTGGTCATTGCACTAATGCTTATCACTATATACCCAAGGGAGGACCGATCACAGGAGTTTCAGACTCCTAGTACGCATGGAGTGCCAAGGCCTATGGACTCTATGGCCCCAGATGCCCTTGAGTCTGCCAGAAGGATGGTCTTGGTTCTCCTTTTCTCTGTCTATATTTAGTGAAGCAGGTTGTGATGATTAATTTTATGTATAAACTTGACCAGGTTATGCTGTCCAGTTGTTTGGTCAAATGCCAGTCTAGATGTTGTTCTGAAGGTATTTTTTAGATATGATTAACATTTAAACCATTCGATTTTGAGTAAAGCAGATTACTGTCCATAATGCAGTTGAGCCTTATCTAATCAACTGAAGGACTTAAGAGAAAAGACTAAGGTCTTTTTCACTTAAAAAGAAAGAATGCTTCCTTGAGAAAGCCTTCGGATTTGAGCTACAATATCAGTTCTTCCCTGTGCCTCCACTCTGCCAGTGTGGCGACACAGGGAAGAACTGATACTGTAGCTCAAATCTGAAGGCTTTCTCAAGGAAGAAGTGAGTGGATGCTTCCTGTCAGTACATACTCCCAAAGTGGTTTCTTTCAACAATAAATGTAGATAAAATGTTGATATAATGTTTGAGGATAATGAAAAGGTGTAGAAAAAGTCAACTTATTCAACACGTGATTGAAACCACAGGAGTTAGACCTTGAGATATGAGGAAAAAGTAGTCAAAAGGTGGTGCCTTTGCAATGTACCAGCTTTCCCACCAACCAGCGGGGAGGGCCTTCCATCTCCTACCCCAACTAGCTCTACTTCTAAGCTTTCCAGCTTGATGTAAGAAGATGAATTTCCTTCTGGAGATATTCCAGTTAGAGGCAAATTTGAGAGTTCACAGGGTGTTTGGCATGGCACAGATTCAAGATTTTACAAGCCTTCAAGTGTCAGAAGGAAGCCCAGCAACACAAGCGTGCATGTGCCCGCGATGATGGCTGTGGTCTGTGAACTTCCCGGCTGGAGATGCTGACTAAAGGCTTCTATCCAGGCTGCAGCTGCTCCAGTGGCAGCTTCTATCCCAGCATCAGCAAAGAAAGGTCTCCTTACATGATCCAAAAGCAGTTCTTAGAAGAAGAACAGAAATCACGTGGTTCTGGGTAAGTTAGATGAAAACTGGAAAGATTGGGCACCCATTTTGGGGCTTGTAGAAAGAGAACGTGATCATGAATCAAATAAGAATCACATCTACAAAATGATTTAAAAACATTAAGGACATGTTGACAGTATCTACTATACTGGAAAGAGAAGAGAAACTTTTTAAAGAATTTTCTTCCATTGTTAACTGCAGTTTTGTCCTTCTGTGGACTGATGCTGAGAATAAAAGGAATTTATATTTGTAGGTGTGATAAACATCAATTAAAGGTCACTGCTCTGGATGAAGTTTCCCAGTGAGGGCAAGACAAGTATTTCTATCTCTTCAAAGTCATGATATTATCAATTTCAAAAAACAATTTAGCACCCAACTTCTCAATTTCAGGCAAGTGTCATATAAAGGAGGTTTAACTCTTCCGGGTATTGGGGAACTCCCAAACTTATAAAAGATCATCACCATGAGAAAGAACGTCCAGAGACTAACATCAGCATCCAAAGGTGATATCCAAACAGTGTAATTTTATAGCAATTTGTAAATATGTGCAAATAGTTAGATCTATTTTTACAACATTCAGTTTAGCAGCACATGTATAAATAGACTAATTCTAATATTAAAAAATTCTAATTAATTGACAGTTTCTTCAATCAAATTTTAATGTAAACATGATTTCTGTGTAATTACATTATTTGTCAACATCTAATATTTATGTAGTGTTGTTACTAGCCCCAGCACAATACAGATACTAAAGAAAAAAAAAAAGATCCTGTCTACAAAGAATTTATAATCTAATTTGGGAATATATGAATTGCAGATTAGAAATACAAACTTCAAATCACCTAATGGATCATTAAAGGAAGATTGGAATCATGTCTAAATATCAGTGCTAATAACAAGGGATGTTTCTGAGTTTCCATAAAGCAAAAAAGAGAATGTTAATAAAAAGCATTTATCAGCATTGAATTTACAAAGTGAAAAGCTATAATGGAAAGGAAATAAACATTAATGAGGTGAGGGAAATTGGACTTTCTCGATTTACAAACTAACTAAATAGGTAACTAACCATGCATATTTATATTTGGAATCAAGAACCTAAAAGGTTTGGAATCAGCAGTCATCAATAATTTGTAGTTATTTAAATACAATGAAAGGGCTGTTCTAGCTATTAAAAGGCTATTCATGCCTTGTATGATTAAGAACTTTCAAAGACTCATACCACCACAAGTGATATTTTACAAAAAATTTAACTGGGCATGGTGACCATCTTTGGATAAGGCCAGTTCCTTAAGGTCATTATAAACATCAACTGTTGTCAGTCTTCCTCAACACTGTCACATGAGCACACATTCACTATAGAATACTTATGTGAAGATGTGGGTTAAATGAAAACAATCTGTTGGAAAACAGAGAATTTCATGTGTTATTATAACTTTTTACTGTGTCTAATTAAAAAATAATCAATGGCTCACAAAAAAAGCGTATGATTAAATGAGAGGGTTTTTTTGTTTTTAAGATAATTACAAACATGTTCTTTACTTTTTTTTTCAAATAAAATGTACTTTTTTTAGAACAGCTTTAGATTTACAGAAAAATTGGCAGGATAGGATAGAGAGTTACCATATATCGCACACCCAGTTTCCTCTATTTTTAATCTTATTTAGTATGGTACACTTGCTATAATTAATGAAACAATATTGATACATTATTATTAACTAAAGTCCACACTTTTTCACATTTCCTTAGTTTTTACATAAAGTCCTTGTTCATTTCCAGGATCCCATCCAGGATACTGTATTACATTTAGTTGTCATGTCTTTTTAGACTCCTCATAGTTGAGACAGTTTCTCAATGAATAATTATCTCAAAATTAAAAGTTTAATTTAAGTATTTCATCCTTGTTAGTATTTAGTTCTATAAGTTTCTACAAATGCTTACAATTCTATGACCACCACCACCAGAATCAGGATATAGAATAATTCCCTCAGCCCTCAAATATCCTCATGTCACTTTGTTACGAAATCTTTCCTCTACCTGCAGCCCCTGGTAACCACAAATTTGTTTTCTGTTCTATATTTTACCAATTCCAGAACATTCTAATATCTTATAAATGGAATCATATAGTATACTGCATTTTAATTCTGGCTTTTTGCTTTAACTAGCATCATTCTCTCTCTTTTCCTCTCTCTCCCTTTCCCAGCTTGTAGCAAGATACAGATATGTATTTTAGCCTTCCATTATTCAGATCCCACATAAACAGCAGTCTTAGGTTTATCTGAAGTCTCCACACAACACACTTTGATCTGAAATAGTGAATGAGCACATTCATTGGAAGGTGGACTTGAATGATTTTCATCATTTAAGAATCCCCCAAAAGACAACATTATGGCTTCCCATCAATGCTAAATATACCACTGACTCCTTCACTCGTGAAAATGCAGCCTTGAAACATTGCATTTGACTTTCACAAGTAGATAAGTGACATTATTTCACATTAAACAGATCCTAAGCCACATTTGATGAGAGTTCGATTTCTGAGAAATGATCCTTCTACGTCTACCTGTTTTGAAGACATGGTTTAGAAACCACTTTGCTACTTTACACACCCAATATGTTTTTCTATTTCCTGTGCCTTGTTTGTTGGGAGGTATAGAACTTTATAGTCAAAGTTCTTAGTTTGTTACAAAAATTACTTCTCAAATATGTGATTTTAATCAAAAGCAGAGCATAAATTGATCCACAAGTATATCTAATGACGTTATTCGAATTTCATGAGATTTAGTTTCTAATTCAGTATTGCGGGCATTCAGCACTGACTTCAGCGACATGTAGGGCCCAATCACTAATAGATGACATTTGGTGTATAAAATATTCTTGCTTGTCACTCAGTTAAATGTCTCTTTAAGTCGTCTTCCAAATCTTCAAATGTATTCCATTTATCTTGAAGGAATTTATTAAGCTCAAAATCTTTACTAAAGTGGCTGGAGAAATAAAGAAAGACTTGATGTTTGTCTTCAAGCAGCTCATAGTCAAAGAAGAGAAACAAGTAAACAAATAATCTACTATATTATCTGATGAGTGGCAGATGTTTCCAGGGGAATCTCAAATAGCACAAAGAAGGGACTTCTAACACACTATGCTAGCAGTCACGTATCTTGGCTATGTGACAAGTCCCTATGCTGGAACTTTACTCATAATAGATAGAAAAAATATTTTATGCAATAAAGGAGAATGTGAGCAAAATCTGGGATTTCAATGGCTGGAATATAGATTGGTGAGAAGATAGAGGGGACTTGAAGAACAGGAGAGATGATGCAATATGAATACACAGGATTTGAAAGGTACCTTGAGGGCCTGGCTGAACTTGGTGAATATTATTTCGATTTGACTACACATTTCATGGCAGGGTAAACTTTTTTTTGCATGGGAACTCAGCAGCCTAGGCATAAGCGTACAGAAGAAAGGTGATGGAAAGAAAGTAGTGATAGAGTTTTTATGTTAATCTGTTGGCTAGTTGGCAGTTAGTTAGAAAGATAAGTTGTAAATCCCACTGCATGAAGTCAATATCGTGAAATGGGAGCAACACAATCCACTGCAATCAGTCCTTTGTCATCTTTTTTAAATAAAAATATTTTTAAGACTGTCAACACCAGTATTTTCTTTTAGAAATGAGCTGTCCGTATCATTTGAATTACTAGTGATAATGCAAAGATCTCTGGCAAACTCTAGAAAAGGTCATCTTTCATCAGTTCCTGGATATGGTGATGACAATCTAGAGCACAAACCTCAGAGATAAAGCAGAACTAATTCAGGCTTAACTTTTGGGAAATGAAACTGGAAAATAAGAAAAGGCATAAGCAGAGTGCAGAAAACAGAAAACAGAAACGAAACAAAAATGGAAAATGGACAATACAAAAAAGAAATTGCTATGGGGTATAAATATCAGAACTGACAATAGAGAAAATCCTATTTGAAAATCCAGTTTTTAAAATTTTCTTTGATATAGCTTGTTTGTTTTGTTTTGCATTATATTTGAGGAACACAAAGAAGCAAAAGTACAGGTAGAAAAAAAAAAAAACTTTGGATGGGTTAGGATTCTGTGTACCAAAATATGACAGAATCTAACATATGTACTGCTACTTGCAATTATTAATACAAAATATTCTCTTTTCTCTGAACAAGTTCAATCCTTGTGATACAAGCATAAATAGAGTTTAAAGGCTAGTGAATAATTTTTGGTAGGTGATCAATATTTTATAAATCTTTATCAAGCATGAGAAAATGTACTTTTGGAGTTCTAGCATGATTAGAGAACTATTTTCTTCTTAATCAACCAGCTGTATAAAAACTGATTTTGTATATTGGACAGACAATTTCAATTTTCAAGGTATTAGAAAATAATAAATAAAAAATGTAATAACAAATTAACCCAGTGCTTAATAAAGGCATTTAATGATTCAGAAGCATTCTATCTTAGATTGCTTCATGTTCATTATGAGGAATATCAATTAATATTGCACTGGAAAACTGCAGAAAAAATAACCCACAGAAGGCTTTAGTTCAGAGGATATTAGCTAAACCACATTTTTGTGAAATTTTTTAGATAATGTGTTGAAGGTAAAAAGCAACTTGGAGATTTAAATTACCTACATCTTTTCTAAAACCATTAAAACCACTTCATGTGTCCAGCCGTATTGCAAATGATTAATTACACAATGGTCATGTCTTCTTGATCTTGGGCTCCTTAACAATAAGGAGTGCTTCTTATTTATCCTTTTGCCTAATACTGTACTTCAAATATAGGTTCTTCATTAGTTTGTTGACCAAAACTAATTAGCAAAAATCAAACAAAGTAAGTGCATTTGAAAGTGATGTTGGCCTATTAAAATGGAAGTGGATGAAGGGATTTCTTAGGAGATAAAACAATGCAAAATATCCTATTAATTTGTTTGGTCCTCAGCGATATTGCTAACGAACAAAAGTCAGTATGGAACAAGAGCAAGATAAAAAGCTGATGATATATTTTAATGCAGCTGACAGCTAGTACATTGAGAACCTGTGCCACCAAATGCTTAATCAAGCTTGGATCTGATGCAAGACTCAAGGTAAGTTAACCTGTGGGGTGGCATTTTATGTATGAGTGCTACGGGTAAAATCGCCATCTGGAAAGCCTATGGTAAAGTACTCAACCCAAAAGCATAATGAAATCTAAAGATATATAATAATGAGTGCTCCTGCAGACTCTATAGTTTTACTTTTAATTCATGTGCCTTGATGTTTTCCAGGAGATCTAATTAAAACATAAAGAACATAATAAAATTGCAGTGTTCCTACAGAAATGCATTTGTTTCTTAAAACACAACTCTATAGAATGATAGGTTCTATATAAAGTATCATTAGGGCAGGATATAGGTTCCCAGCACTTATTAGGCACGGTTGGAAGGGGCTTATTATTTTGGCAGTTGCATGGTAGGTTTCAAATTCACGTCTAAATGCACTTTAATCATTAGTAATTTAGCAATTATAATTTAGGAAGACAAATAAAAGAACCACAACTGTTATGATTATAGAAATATTTGAGTACAATTTTGAACAATATGAATTTTTGAGCCACTTCTGCATTTGTTATTAACAATAATCACAATTATGGCAATAATAGTTAGCGTTCCATGGCTGTGGAAACCTTATTGCTTCAAAGTGCTGATGCATCCATCTTAATTGATTCCCATAATTCATTCACATGGTAAGGCCACTTCCCAACCATTTCACACAACTCAGAAGGGCAGGAGTAGGGGCTGCAGGCTTAGAAGCCTGCCGCAAAGGATCACACTTGTTAATGCTCTGAAAAGTCCCTTGAGCCTTCTCTATACCCTCAAGGGAAGAGAGCAAAACATTAGCATTGCGCCCATACTTAATGGGGAGAAAACATTTTTCAAGTTGGTTTCCACCTCTACTAAAAAACCTTTGGCTCCACTACTTTGTTCCCATTATTTCCTTAAAAATCTTCATGTTTTCTTTCCTCCTCTTCCTCTTACCAGGCTGTTGTTTCTTTGTTGTTTAATTAATTCATTAAAAAAAAAATCTTGAGTGCCAGTGTGTGTTGAACAAAGATCTAGGTGTCAGCATGAGAGCGCTGGAAATACTATTCTAAGAAACATTAGAAATTTCTATCTTCTTTTTCCCCCTCATCGAAGCTCTAAACATGCTATATTTTCGTAATGCTAAGTATGAAAGAATAGTCTATTTTATTTATCTTTTTATATGAAATGTGTTTTAAATAGTAGTTTAAACTTTGTGCGTGCACATTTCAGTATGTCTACATGTGGAAATAAATAACAGTGAAATAGACATTACTCTGCTCCAATAGCTTCCTTTATGATAGCTTTTTTCCAATAAAAAGAAAAAAAAATTTAAATTAACATCATCTCTAAAATGTTATTAACAATATTTTATTATTAACAATATTCTTTAGTACTAATAATAATGATATCTTACTAACAAAACTCAGGTATAATAATTATGTCTTTAAAAATACATTTCATATAACCAGCAAAATGTATGTCATACATTCAGCATGAAAACAATAGGAAATATAGAGATATAGTATGATATTTTCCAAGGATAAAAGAATGTTCTTTGTATTGTATTCTCCCTCTCACTGTCTCTCTGTCTCTGTCTTTCTATATACAGCTGATCCATGAACACCTTGGGGGTTAAGGGCACTGACCCTCTGCACAGTGGAAAATCCATGTATAACTTTATGAGTTGGCCCTCGTATCCACAGTTTCACCTCCTCGATTCAGTGTAGTACTGTAGCACTTACTATTGAAAAAAACATATAGTTCAAAACCCATGTTGTTCAAGGGTCAACTGTATATATGTTTGCGTGCATGTGTGTGTGTGCTCACGTGCACAGGTGCATTCTATATGTATAGATGTGTGTAAGAATTTGTATTTATTTATACACTTACATAATGTGTATGTGCTCATACACACATATTGTATATAGCAAATTAAATTAATAAGAATCTTTCCACTTTAATATCAATATAGCTAACTCTTGACTATCCAGAATGTGGATATTCTCATTTTTGGCCCATTTTTTCTCATTCCTTTACTTATTGTCAGGCATTGTATTTCTTCCCCAATCAGCAACATATACACAGAGAGTAAGGCGAGAAACAGGAGGAAAAGGTGACTTTACTATAAATCTATTTTTCTGCTTCTGACAAAAGTTTTCAAGGTAGAGATGTTGGCGATTGGAGATAAAGGTGAGCTTTTATCTGTGGTTGGCATTTACCTTGTCCCTAGCAGTCCCTCCCTTCTATGGATCACCAAAAAAGGAAGAATATCCAAAGTCTTCTGAATACCTTCCGTCTCACTACCTCATCCACTGGTCTTTAGTTTTAGGAACTGGGAAGTACATTCTAAGATTATCTAATAATAGCTGTAAATTTAGGGCCACATTTCTTCATTTGATAGATTAAGGAAACCACAACAAACATATCTCGTCCTGAGTGGTGGGTTATAAGTAAAGAAGGTGGTAGTGATTATGTAAACTCATTGCTATCAAGCCCCAGAAAACATACAAGAATGTTTCCTAAGGAATGATAATAACTTTAAAATTCTTATAAATATCACCATGAAACTAGATTACTTTTTTTCAGAATTTTCAACTTCCCTGAGAATATTTTGGTCTTTAGTAATATGTCTTTGTACACAGTGACCTATAATCCTATGTCTTTTCTAAGTTTATCTACATAAAGATATTTTAATAAAAAATACTTGTATAAAAGTTCCATTAGTTAACACAGTAACATGGATCACTTTAGTTGGGTCTCTTCAAGTGGGCTTTATCATTTTCTAGAAAATAATTAGGTATTACGTTTTCTAAGATGTCTGATGAGAGTATTTTTTTTGCTTTATTTTGTTTTCACCATTGATATATTTATTTTGTTAGATTAGAATCCAAATAAAATTCACACATCACATTTATTTATAATGTCCCTTAAACTTCTGTTTATCTTTTATTTTCTTGCAATGTATTTGTTGAAAAAAATGGACTTTTTGTTGACCAGAGTTTTCCATAGTCTAGATTTCACTGATTCCACACATGGAGGTATGCAACATATTTCTCTGTTCTCTATATATACTGTACACAGGTAATCAGAACTAGAGGCTTAATCTAATTAAAGTTAATATTTTTTTGCAACACTCCTTCAGGAAGATGTACACTTATATCAAAAGACAGATAATGTCTGGTTGTCTCTTATTTTATGGTAATGACCATTGTGGTCACTGCCTGGATTCATTATTTTACTACGGATTGTAAATATACAAATATTCTGTGACCAACATTTGCTTTAAAAATTAGAAATAAGGCTATAACAGCAATGCCATTGATGGCTCTGCAGCTGGTACAGAGACTCCCCTAAGTTGGAGATGCCAAGAGAGAGAAAAACACTTCAAGCCACAGCATTTTTCAGCTATTAGGAGCATGTGTGAAGCATATGCTATGTTTAACTATAAAGGAAGAAGAATTAAAATATGGTATTAAAAAGTGTGTCAATTTGACTGCTTGAATACTGTGTGAAAATATCTTTGGGCATGTGTAGAAATGGGACAGCTGAAAGGATGTTTCAGTGAAAGACAACTCAGGAATATGAGAAGAAAAATCTTTACTTGTAGTTTTTTATGGTACAATGAGATTATGCACAATCACCATTTGTCAAAACCTTCTAAGCAGCCAAATGTATTAATCCATCCTTCTATCCATCCACCCATCCATCCACCCATCCATCCATCCATCCATCTATCCAATCAGTGATTATTGAGTTCTGCTATGTGCTGGGTACTAAGAAAGTAGAAATGATCTAATTAAAACAAGCTAAGTCCCTAGCCTCATAAGGCTTACTTACATTCTGGTGGGAGAGAAAGGTTACTTACAATTGGAAAAAAAGTAAATGATATAATTTCATATACTGATAAGTGTGATGCAGAATAATAAAATTGAGAAGGTAAAATATTATTAGATGTTAGGATGTTAGGGAAGAACTCTCTGGGAAGATAACATTTAATGAGAGAACTAATGATATGGAAGACCAAAACAATATCTCAGGGGAAAGTTCAAGAGGTGAAATCAATTGCAAAATTTTCAAGGTAGGAAGAATCTTGACCTGAGCTTTGACTTTAAGATTTGAGGCTAAAAAAAATGAATTAATGATGATGCCATTTTTTGAGATAGCAAAAACTGTAGGAGCATAAGGGTTAGAGGCGGGGGAGAGGCGACCAAGAGTTCAGTTTGGGAAATTCTCAGTTTGGGGGATCTTTTAGGCATCCAACTAGAAATATGAATTTGGCAACTGGAACTCAAAATTAAAGCTGGAGATAAATGTTTAAAACATTCCTGATCTTAAGTAGTTAGGATTTAAGGGATTCTAGACATTGAACTTCAAGTCACATTGTTGCAGATGTGACTCTGACTTTGCCCTTCAGTCCTTTCCTTAGTCCCCAGCTCTGGTAATTAGGTTCTGATCTTTTTCCCTTTGCTCGAATGCCTGAGCGGGTCACCTACCTCTTACCCAGACCTTGCCTTAGGAGCAGAGACCTTGCTTAGCTCCTATGTATACTGTCCCCAGGACAAAGGTCCCATTTCTAATATACTAACATTGCTTTGCTTTAAATAGTGTATCCCCCTACCTCTCTCTCTTGAAGACCTTGGGAAAAGAGTGAGGGAATTTCTTAATGTACAGTCTCAGAAGATATACCTGTAAGTTTAATGCCTGAATCTGGCTGAAGGGGAGTTGTTCTTAAATCAGCCACCAAAGCAAAAGAGGGAGATGTAGGCAAGAGACTATTAGAGCTGAGGTGCTGAACCAAACACCAAAGGGCAAGGAAGGAGAGATTGAAGAACAGCAAGTCAAAGGGGTTGAATGTCAAATTTCAGAGACAATAAAGACAGAAAGGCTGTATCTTTCAATGGAAACTAATTTTTTTTAATAAGCTGGGTCAGATATGATGCTGTGAGTATCCCCAATAAAAAATTACACGTTTCCTTACTTCATTCCCTAAATATCACCTACTTACATATAGGAAATACTTATGTATTTCCTTACGCAGAACTCCACTGCCTGGTAGGACACCCTGTTATATTTTGAATTATTTTCTTACCAGATGATATACTAGATTCACCTGTTTTCAACAGCCAAACCATGTCTGTCTGTGTTTCTTAAAATGTGTCATGTGGAAGGTTAATCCTGTGAGATGTTCCAGGAAAGGTTCTGTGGTTCAGTTTGTTCAGGAAACACTGTTTACATTATCACCACTTGAAGCATCCGAACACCTAGTAGAATATTAATAAAGTATGTCTCTGAAGCCCACTGAATTTTTTTTCCCTTTTTAAAAAAAAAATTATTTATTTATTTATTTATTTATGGCTGTGTTGGGTCTTCGTTTCTGTGCAAGGGCTTTCTCTAGTTGTGACAAGTGGGGGCCACTCTTCATCGCGGTGTGCGGGCCTCTCACTATCGCGGCCTCTCTTGTTGCGGAGCACAGGCTCCAGACGCAGGCTCAGTAGTTGTGGCTCACGGGCCCAGTTGCTCCGCGGCATGTGGGATCTTCCCAGACCAGGGCTCGAACCCGTGTCCCCTGGATTGGCAGGCAGATTCTCAACCACTGCGCCACCAGGGAAGCTCAGCCCACTGAATTTTGTCCACAAGCTTTATTTTTTTCTTCAGGAAACACGTATTAACCACCAATGGAAATGATACCTGGGGAGCAGTCTTAGGTAATGCAGCTGCCAGAAAAACTAGTCTTTTCCCACGCCTATGCTGAATCAGTCAGCCTAACAGCCATACATCTCAGTCAGAATGTCCACACGCTGGTCCCTCTCATCTGGATGCTTTAATTGACTGGTGCCCATTGATTTCATGGGGTATAATAAGAACACTGCTAACATAAGAACCATAATGCTGAGGACATCCAAATGAATCACATCTGCTCCATCAAGCCTTCACTGAACACTCTGTCCTCATTAGTTTTCCTCCTTTCTAAACTCCCATAATACTCATAAGCTCCCATAATACTCAAATATGGAGTGGGTAACTATTCAATATTTAATTATACACAGCCTTGTATTTCTGGCTCATTGTTTCTATTCTTATAGCTAATCATTCCCCACTGCTACGTGCATGACCCATATGTTTCAGTCACAACAAACTCTCAGAGTCCCCAAGCATCTCTGGGTTTTGTTCACTTCTGTGTTTTTAAATAAGCTGTTTGGGATATCCTTCTCCCTTCTTCCCATCCTGGCCAATTACTACTGGCTCTTCAAGGCCTTGGTCAAATGTCACCTCAGCTGCAAAATTTCCCCTGGCACAGGGACTCACTCTGTGCTCTGCTTCTCATGGAATTTTCTATAAATCACACTGTCATATTTAACATGTTATGCTTTGCTATAACATGAGCCACTGTGACTATCCCCCATCTCTTGCTAGGAAAGGCAGAACTCTGTCTTCTTCAATTGTGCATCTGTTTTGAAAAGTTGACTCTTCTGGGAGAGTCAACTCCTCAGGAAAAAGGAGAGAGAGAAACCAGCTGATTTGGGGGAAAATAAGAGCACGGTATATCAATAATTGTTGCTTTTTAGTGACAATTCTTGTTTTTAAATTAAAATTGTATGGAGGAAGAGTGGCTTCAGGTTGTAAATTTTAATTTTAGCCCACAATGCCACTTGGACATTCAAATAAAAGGTAGTTTCTTTATTCTTGATTAAACCGAATATGTTCTTTTATACAAGGCTTCACACCCCGATTAGCAAGAAAAATTTACTAAATATCTAAATGGACTAAATTTTAGTCCAATTCAATAATTAAATTTCCTTAAGGGGGAGTTTTCAGTCTCTCTGGCATAAAAGTGCTCACTCTAGAATAGCCTCTTGAACTCTTTTTCCTGGTATCTAAACATATGGTAAAGCAGGCTCCATATGCTTCAGGAAGTGGAATGTAAGGGTTAACTCTGACCTCACACCAGTCCTTGGATCTCCAGGATGATATTTCTTTGGCATTTCTGGTTGTTGCATGCTTTGCTGACAGGTGAAGAGATCGGCAACCAGTTTGGCTCAGAGTCTGATCTCTCTGGGCTTCAGTAGTAGTTTGGGGCACTCCCCATTGACTTCACTTCAACTCAGCTTTAACTGGCTCTTGTTCCTGGTCCATCCTCTATCTTGTCCCTTGGCATGGATGTCTACCCACTTTCTCCCATGGGAGGTTACCTTTTCCTCCCACCAGTATTCGTCCTCCGTAGGCTACTGGCTGGCAAGTCAGCATCCATACTACATTGGAACTGAAGGTGACCCAGAGGGCTAAGCTGCTACAGCTCCCTTGACTCAACAATACTGCCCAACATGACTGATGGAACAGGAAAGTTCATAAGATGATCTCCTTTCAGTAGCACAGCAAATGATTTCTCAGTGCTTCTATCACATTATCCAAGTCAGCTTTCTCTCTGAGTTAGAAATTTATCTGGCTTTTTCATTCTCCTCCCCGTTTCTTTCCTTTCCTTTAATACCTTAGTTCAAGAAAGGGCCTAACTTTCACTCTTCTTTCCATTTATCTTTCCTTATATAAAATCTAGCCTGACATGCTTGTCTATTAATATGCTTAAAGAGGAAAACCAAAAATAGAATGTAGGCAGTGCTTTCTCAAGAAAGTAACTTAGATTGAACTTAACTGTCTTGCTGTAAAATCCCATTTTTAAAGGTAATAGGCTGTATATTAAAATTCCTAATTCTCTGTCTCCTTCCCATATGCCCAGGGATATGGATACCATGGGTCAATTAAGGTGAAAATCATGTAGTCAAGAAATCTAAGGGAAAAAAATCACACTAATACTTGTTGAAACATTTTTTCTATTAAAAAAGTGAATTTTCTCTCTATGGAGAGGTAATCTCTGGAACAAAGAGCAATGAGTTATTGGGTATCCATCCAATAAATTTTACTAAATACCTACTATGTATTTGAACTGTGTTAGGCTTCACTTTGGAGAAATCCATTATATATGGGTTATTATAAATATAGGCACATTCCCTCCCTCCTACATTTTAACCTTTGGGTAGGATTCCAACAAGAGAATGAACAGCACCTACGCAATATCATTCTACCAACAGATTTTACTCATAACTGTTGTTAGATAAATATTCGTAAGAATAAACTGAAATAAAAAAGACAACGACCATGTTTTCAAGATTGACTAGCGACTTAATTCCACCAATCCATGAATTTATTCTTTGGTCTTTTGTAGTTTGAACTTCTAAAGTCTAGACTAAATTTCCCAGCATCGTTTCTGTTTTGGCATCTCTTGCTCCCATATAAGACAAGGTCACTCCTTATTTCTCGTTTCTTATCTCACACAAGTATTTGTTCATTGAACCCAGAACATAACTTGAAGGGATCTTGTGAAAGCATTTCATGAAAATACAAGAGAGAACTAGTCTGTTACTAAACATTTCTTACAAAATTTTTACAGACTGAGAACTAGTCTTCAGAAGAAAACTCAACCATATTAGCTTTCATACCTAAGCAAACACCTGTTTCTGTGTG
The DNA here is from genome assembly GCF_028564815.1 of Eubalaena glacialis. Classification (NCBI taxonomy): domain Eukaryota; kingdom Metazoa; phylum Chordata; class Mammalia; order Artiodactyla; family Balaenidae; genus Eubalaena; species Eubalaena glacialis. The sequence goes on along the minus strand of NC_083716.1, from coordinate 121,318,769 downwards.
ATTTACAGATGTTGGCATATACCTGCATTTATGTTTGCATTGTAACCCAGTTCTAGCATTGATAAAGAAAGCCATTAGCTTTCCTCATTCCTGTTTAAAAGGGAGTTTATATGCAACAAAGGCAACATTCAGAAATGTGTTAGGAACTGATTATATCAAAAAAGCACACGAGGTAGTCTACAAAATAAATTACATTCATGCAGAATTTTCTCATTTCCATTTGATTTGTACTGCTTCCAAAATTCCATTTTCCTTTTATTTAAAAAATTTTTTTCTGTCTGGTATCATCTAGCAATTAGGAATGTATGCTATCTGGTTGTGAAGAAATATGTTATTACACAAATTCAGTAGAAGATATTGTTTAACCATTGTTAAACTAGGTTAAAGGTCATGAGAGTTCACTCATAAAGCAATAACATCTTATCACCTTGATAAGCCTATATAGGGCTAGAGCCAAGTAAAATAAAGTCCACTAAAGAAGCTCATTACCAAATCAAGGAAATTTGGATTTTATCACCATCCCAAGCAAACTTCTTTAAGGAATAAATATGTTTTCCAACTCCTGCTCCTCATTATAAGTAATATACCCTCCAGCTCCTATCCCCCCTTCTTTCTACCCAGCATTCACATGCTAACTCCATTTCCTCCCTAGGCAAGTTGTTCTTTCAGATCTTTTAACTATGTTCTTTTTTATATGTTCACCTTTCAAGAGGAGCAAATTCTTAAAGTAGAAACAGAAGACAATTTTGGCATTAAGTTAGGAAGTTATTGGAGTGGGGCACAGGGTAAGCTCCTCTCTGCTTTTGATATTACATCATGTATTTGACCAGCTACTCTGACCTAATCAACATAAGCCTGGATAACCACTGAAGTTCAAATAGGCATTCTTGGAACACTGTGCTAAAAGACTCTTTGCCCTCAAAACTAGGGGTGGTCTTTTAGAACAGAACTACTCAAAATGTGCTCTGTGGCCTAACTGTTAGTCCCTAAACTGTTTGCGTCCAGACGATCTTTATTAGTCAGGGTTCTTCAGAGAAACAGAACCAATATATGATAGATGATAAGAGTGGTCACAGAGAAGAACGTTGCAGTTCCCACTGTCCTCACCTTGCTATTGCAAGGTTCCAATAGCTTTTTATGAATAAGTGCTTCTCATTTTGTTGCTTGCTTTTGGTTGACTTCCAGAGCCCAGAAGTGGTCATTTTTTATTATTTTTCCCAGTTTTGTATTTGCTGGGGAGAAGATATTTTATATCTTTTCATGCCACCATACTAGAATCTTTACCTTTGAATACTGAATATAGATTTCAAATACTTTATGTGGGTGTGTTAATTTGATAGTAGGAGTAGGTATTTTTATATACTCATCAGATTCTACAAGGGGTACATGATTATAAATATTCAAAATTATGTGGTCTTTACATGTCTCATGAGTAACACTGCAAGTACTCAATAAATAGCTGCCGATGAGAGTGGAAGTGAAAGAGTTTGGTTAGCCTACAGGTGGACTTGTACACGTCAAGAGAGAATGATTAATAAAGCATTAGAGGAATGGGGAAGCTGGAAGGGACCCCAGTGCTTTTAGTTGCTATCATTTGGTGAACTTTACTCTATTTGGCAACTCAGGATACCCACACCCCACACTGGCTTAACTCCAGGCGACAGGGCCAAGGTCTCTGTAGCTAACGAAAACACTCCCCAAATACACCTGACATACAAAGACTCTTCTCTATTTAATTATTTTCCAGACAAACTGTAAAGTCAAAATGCTGAAACACAAGTAGAAGATGCAAAAAAACGAATCTAATGAGAACATGCTTCATTGTCAAAGATGGGTAAAAATATACAATAAAATATTACAGTTTAAAGACTGAAGGGGTTAAGAAGATGGACTTAGGCCTTGAAGGACCCATGTTTATTTAAATCCACCACTAAGAAGCTGTGTAATATTGAGCAATTGAGTTACTTAGTGAACCTCTTTGAGTCTCATTTTCTTTTCTTAGAAACGTAAGACAGTAGTATCTGTTTTATAGAGTCTTTGTAAAGACTAAATGAGTGGATCTATATAAGGTGCCAACCATGCTAAGACCTCAGTGTGTAGTAACGACTACTCATCATGTCCCTTTCTTGCGGTCTGTACATCTTTCTTTAATTGTCAGCTTAAAGCCTTGGAGAGGAAGTGCTGTGGTATTCAGGAAAAGCTGTGGTATCAGTGGACGCACATGAAGCACAGAAAATCTTTGGACAGTACACAGAATGCTTGGGTTCTTTATTGACTTTTTTCTCTAGAAATTCACATGCTGGAAACACCCATAACCTTTAGCATTTATTCAAATCCTCTGAAGGAATGAGAATAGCATTCGGTAACCTGTGACTAGAGTGCAATCTTGAGACCTCCTTGCCAAACTACCTCATTGAGATATAAAGAATTTATAGCAGTAAAGGGTAGCAGTAGAGGGTATAGAATGAGGGAAAGATGAGACCTACAGATAATTGCAAAATGAGATGAGACCAGCCAATGATTGCAAAGTCCTTTCTTGTGAACAGACGTGCCTAAGTATGATGAAAATATGCACTGTTGTTTCCCATATTTCAGAACTGTTATTCTACCTAAATAGATAGTATAACCAAAGCTTTAAGCTTTTGTGAAAAAAATAAATAAAAATGAAAAGCAAAAACACGTCGTTTTATCTGTGTGTGCTTACTTGTTTAGGTTTTTTTTTGGTGGGGGGAAATGTGATGGACATTTTTACTATTCATTCCCACAATATGAATAATTTAATTTGAGTGCTTTGTAGTGATCGTTACTGCCTCTAAAAGAGAGTTCCAAATATATATAGATATATATTCTAAATATACATTCTAAATATATAATATAAATATATTTATATATATATATGTGTGTATATATATGTATGTATATATATATATATATATATATATATATATATATATATATATATATATATATATATAAAGTTTTTGGTTTTCTCTCTTTTCTCCCTAACTAACATTTCTACACTCTCATGTTTTAGGTCAGTGGATGAATACTAAAACTATTATCTTTCAAGTAAAAAAGGATTTTACAAATTTAATATTTGCTTTCATTTTTGATACGGCTTTAGAATCACAAACTTTATTAACACTGAATTCTCTTTTCTCTTGCCTTCAGCTAATTGTTTAGAATTAATTTTCTCTTTTCTCATGGTAAGACTAAAAACACTTCTAAGGCAAATTTAAAGTATTAGTTGACTTAATCTTGTTTTTTACCTGACTTCCTACTTCCATCAGTATTCAGAAAAAGTACTGTAGTGGAATATTTTATTATTTTGGTTGGCAAATATCCAACCTCCCTTCCTATTTTATAGAAATCCCCATTGCTTATAACAGTGGTGGCACGTAGTGTCTTACTTCATTCACCAGAAATTGAAGGAGGATGTACTTTTACCTCCCTGCTCCCTGGCAGAAGCATTTGATCTTTGATTAACCAATTTGCCATTCCCACTAAATAATATAGAATCTAGAGCAAGCACCACAAGCGAGTTAACAGATGGAATGTGTCCTCTATTGCCATCAAGCCCATAAGGAAGGCAGCAGCAACATTCTGGCCCAATTGCTCTTGCTGCCAAACTCTGGAATGTTTCATTTTCACGCCTCCCTCCAATTCTAGGTTCTTACAATAAATCCCCACTTTATCTAATATACCCAGAATTTGTTTCTGTTTAAAAACAATTCTGAATAATAAAAATGTTCCTCTCAAAACCATTATTGTGTGTTTAATCAAAACACTGCCTAATTCTTAATACTGCTTTTGCAGCTTTATACCTTCATTAACTCATTCATTTATATCCTTCAGATCGTTCATTTAGTGTGTATCACTATGATTTGGTATAAAAAAACATGGGTTTTACTATCAGGCAGATCTGGGTTTAAATTCTGATTTAATGGGACAGCTGCAATTGATATGTACTCTTCAGTAATGTGTGACATAAACATATAATTTATTTTGAAACTCACTGTATAAGAGAAAGCGACAAATTCGGGATCGGAAAATGCATCACTACCTCTGCCTCTAATCTAGGGTAAATGATCAGCTCTGATCTTATTGACCTTACCTGTAATGAAAGTGTCCAGCATGATTTTCAAGCACATTTCTAGTTCTAATATTCTATAATTCACATAAAAATCTGGCTTCACATTTCAAAACTGTGACTGTATTTTGCAATCATTCCCTATGTGTTCGTATATGTTTGTGCACAGGTACCAGATGTTTTATATAAACTCATATTTTTGGTCAAGTTCCCAAAAAGTATCAGTATCATGGCATTTCATGGAAGAGGCTATTTATACCCAGAGAGATAAGCAGCTTGCATGGCCCCCAGACCCTGCATGTTCTGGGTCTACCGACCACACCTATCAGAGCAATCTCACATGCCATTTTTTCTGCCTGGAACGATATGATCTTTTGTATCTTATCCTTACATAACTTGCTTTAACTGACTTTTCAAGTGTAGATTTACTTTTTATTTCTCTAGGGAACCCTTCTTAAACCTCTCGCAACCTCTCCTCCTAACCTAGGTTAAGCTTCTCATGATGAACATTTTCAAATACTCTACTTCTGTGAAGCAGTCATACCAATTGTATCTCAATAATTATTTTTATCATTGCTCCATTAAGCTCCATGAAAGCAGAGTCTTGGTCTTGATTGTATTTCTAGTACTTTGCACTGAGCCAAGTCCATAGTGGGTACACAATAGGTATTTGTTGAACTGAAAAAAATGAAAATTACTGCCAAAATGCAAGCCTGGGTGTCTGATTCCAACTTCCAGCTCTCTACTCAACTGTGATGATTTACACTTCAGACATGTATCCTGTGCAATAAAGCCTTACTGATATTTGCCATGACTTTGAATCATAGTCTATTTCTTCCACTAATGTCCTGGGAATCACATATTATATATCTTGGCCAGCATCTCAACCTGAAACTGCCTTCACTGTTCTCCCAGTGGCAAGCTCATCCATCTTTTGACAACTTGGATAGGCTATCATGGTTCTGTTTTGGATAACTGATGACAACATAACGTGTAAAGACACCCTGGGGTTATGAGCCAAGGCATGGGAACAATTCCAGGCTCCATTACTTTAATTAAAGGAATAACTCTCTAAGGGTAGAATTCACAATTCCCAGGAACTGGCGGGTGATATTGGCATTTGACTAAGTCCCCTGGATTATGTAAAAATGAAAGCCAACATAAATCATCTCTTTATAAGAAAATGAATAGCATTGTCAAGGAAATAAAAAGTGCATTTGTAAGTGACTTAAAGTGCCAAATAATTTGTAAGCTTCCCAAATCTTTGTAAACAACTAGAGGGCCTGATATTTTATAGGTACTCAATCAATGTTACTGAATTGTAGATTGACTAAAATAGTTATACTTAAGAGGGCTATTTCTCTACTATGTATCCCTTATTGATACTAAAGTCTTATAGAAAGAGTGTTAATTTAATTCAAAAAAATTGAATGAGAAGAATAAATGTGATAATAAAAGAAACAAAGTCCAAGATACATAAAAATGTGGTTAAAGAGCATGGAACACTTCCAATCTCCAAGGATAAAATGAAGTACATCCAGGTGACTAAAATCATGATGGTAAAGTACCTGATTCACAGTGTATCTGTGTTTATTCCTTCATTGAAATGTGATCCTGACTTGTCTTATACTTGGGAGAGTGTAAGAGTTCACTCTCAGGGCTCCACTTTTCATTCCAATGTAAAACAAGGATAGCTAAAATGGAGACAAACAATAATAAACCTACAGCCACACTCAAGCACAGAATGAACTTTAGTGAAGCAGAAATGCAAAGAGGAAGGGAGAGACCTGCTTGGATCCAGGTCCATAAACTAGCAGAGAGCTGGGTATTAGCCCACAGTGGATAACGGGACTAAAGGTATGCCCCTGGAGCCGATGACAGCTCAGAGCTCACCTTTTAAAAGGCTAGAGCTGAATTCAATCAGGAGAAGAACTTGAATCAAGCTACCCACTATGATACGGCCAACATGACTTTCTGGGGCTCTGGTTTGTGTCGACACCATAGTCTCCCCTCCTACTTTGATGTCTCTCTGTGTCCCTTTTGTTCTTATAGTCTCATTATTTTCTTTCTCTCTCCTTTTCGCTAGAGTCTTTCTCTCACTCTTTTCCCACATCCATCTCTCTTTTCTTCAATCTCACAAAATTTCTCAAATACAGACTATTATTTGACTCAGGGAAATTAAAATTAGTGAATATAATGGCCACAAAAGAAATATCATAATTGATGAATAAAAACTATTTTGGTCAAAAAACTTATTAATGCATCAAATTTTCATTAGTAGTTTAATTGAGAAAGTATTTGCAATAATGAAAATAATTTTAGCAGAATAAAAATTTAAAATGTTTAACTATGATGTATAGGCAATTAATCAATGAAATACAATGGTGTAAAGGAATCTTTTCTGGAAAAACTTTCTAGATGATATTTATTTGGCTTTATACTATTTAGGTAAAAATGTTTTGTTCAAAGCACTCTCAGGGTTGAAACAGTCTCAGCTTGAAATGACATGGAAAAATGTCACTCAGGAATCCATAGGAATTACTCAAAACTTATTTTAGAGGTCAAATGAGATGACCTCTAAAACCACTTCCACTAGTGGAACCTTGTTTTTCCTATTTCCCATTATTCCAATAAGAAGTTTTTCAGTAGACAGAAAGGCAATGTCCCTTGGTAGATCAGTACATTTTACAAATCCAAGCATTTTATTTTTAAACCCCCACTGTTCAGTGGTGTGAGACTTGAACACAGCCTGATCTTTAAGGAAATTATAAACACATGGGGTTTTGCGATAAGTTTTTCAAACTTAGATTGCCTAAACTTAGACTCAACAAAAATTATCTATAAAAGAGAAAATAGCTTATCATAGAAAGAAAAAAAAAGTTCTCTTATAGCTTCATTCCCATTTTGAAAGCTCGTATTTTTTATCAGATCACAATTGTCTCTTATTTTGCCTGAAAATGTTCATTACCAGTGGAGAAAATGAGGACGTTTCAACCTTGCAAAGATGCACAGTTCCTCAAGCCAGCGTTAGCTTTCCCTGCTGGGGAGATGGGGGTGCATGATCCAATCAAGCCATCAGCAAGACCTAGTTGTTATGATGTAGATGAAACACATGCCTGGAAGGCTAGGTTCTCCTCAGATTGGTTACAGAGAACAAAAATTTTCCTTTCAACCTAGGAAAAAAATTGTCAACTATTACTTCCACTTAGGAAGTCATTGAATAGATGTGCTGCTAGTTCTCGGGAGAAAAAAAAAAAAAAGCAGATTTACCAGGAAAGAAATGTCAGTCATTTTTTCCACTCCATATCAAAGGTTAATGTATGTTCAAGAACCTGCTCAAAACATCTTCTTTCACACTTCAGAGAAAAAATATAGCCTTGCTGAAAATGCATATGTTCTGTGGCCTTACCCCTTTGGGATGTCCTTCTGGTCTTGTCAACCCACTGCTGTCCATGTGAGGCTCTTCTTATCTGTCCCCACCTCCCAGATCCCAGAAGCATCATATATGTGATCTGCATCCTTTTTTTATACACAGAGGAAAGTTAAACATCTGAGTGAACATATCTTATATAAGGTTCTTAATATAGCAATTGTTACTTAGGTAAGGATTGGATTTTTCGTAGTGTTATGTTTGTAAGCAAGGTCACTTCTTGTTCATAATGGGGAAGGACATCTCAGTATGTCCAGATTCTTTCCTAAAGCAAAGAATTTTTATGAGGAATATTAAATAAGTGGAGATTGTAAGTGTATAGATGACTCTCTATGAATTAACCTTCCATGGAAGGTTAGTGGATATCTTCAGGTACTTGGATAACTGGCTCACAGACAGCAGCGAGTATTTATTATAAAAGCAAAAGTCTCTCATTGAAGATACTTTAAAGAGAATCAAAGACCATATCCATATTATCTTTGTTTCTCCTATAAATAGAAATTATCACAATTCTAAGCACATTATAGATTCCCAATATTTTTGTTATATGGATGGATGACTTACCAGTCAAGACTGCACATGACTGCGAGGAACAGAAAACCTGACAAAATATGACCTAAACAAGTAGGAGGTTTATTTTTTCCTCACAAAGAAAAAGGCGTAGTAAGAGGTAGTTCAGGGATGTTGCGGTGGTTCTGTGATGTCATAATGAGACCTAGATGTCTTCTATTTTTTTTCCTGCCCCATCACCTTTAGTATTTGGCTTCCAGCTTCACGCTCTCAAGACAGCAGCAATGACGGTTGGTATTACGTCTTTGTTCCAGGAAGGGGGAAGTAAAAGCAAAGAGTAAAGGGGAAAGAGATATGAGTCAGCTCAGTCTGTCCCCTTTTATCTGAAATATAATAGTTTTCCTAAAGGCCTTAACCAGTATTTCCACTTACATTTCACCTGTCAGAATGGGATCTTATGACCAATCCTAGCTTTAAGATAGCAGCTGGGGAAACTAAAATTTTATTCACACATATTGCCTCCTTCCAGATGAAATTGAATAAGAAAGAAGGGCAGAAAAAAATTATATATATATGGCATGAGACTCGAAAGAAAGAGAGAAAGAAAGAAAAAGAAAAAAGACAGACTGAATGGATATAGGATGGGCAATTACAGATTGAGAACTGTCTAGATGTAATGACTGTTGGGTGGATAGCAGGCTGGAGGAGAATGCCTTAGCATGGCAGAGAAGACCCTTTATCATCTGGTCTCAGAGATTCAGAGGTACCGCCTTTCACTGAAGAAGTCACGTATGTGATTGTTGACACATATACTTCCCTGTACCTGGAATACCCATTTCTCCCTTGTTCACGTACAAAACTATTTGCCGTCAGGACTCAGTTCGGGTATCATCATATCTGCATGGAAGACTTATCCTGCTGTATTAGAAATGGTTTGTTAATTACCTACTAGAAAGTGAGCTCATTGAGAACAAAAACTGTTTTATTTTCTTTTGTGTTTTCAACCCTTAGACCAATGTTTTGATGGCTTACTTGCTTCTTATTATATGTCTGGAGGGCAGATATTACATGTTTCTGGTTAAGGTGCATGAATGAATAGCTATCTCACATAATCTGTCAGGGCCAGGGAATCCACAAGAAGGATTCAGATCTTTCTCATTAGTTTTGAATCTGTTCAAATACATGAAAGAATGGTAACCAGTGCTCCAACGTTATACACGATAAAGCATAGTTTAAGTAATCAAATACTTTGGGGGTATGAAAGGTAACCAAATGTGCAGAGAGAATGAGCCCATGGAACAGGAGTAGTGAGTGCTGTGCTGAACCGGTAGATACACACCACACCTAAAGATATTGAAATGCAAGGATGCTTATCCACTGTGCCGGCCAAACAAAACTCATCTATGGCTGAATTTGATCAGTAGGCCAACAGTTGGCAACACCTGGCAAAGGATATTATCATAAAAATGTTAGGCCAAAATTCTTGAAAAAAAGATCCTACCAATTTCACTGACCACAAATTATAAACAATCTCAGAAAACATGCATAAAAGATGCTTACTTTTACTTCATGTAGAATCCTGGTGAACTCTCTAAGAATGATCATTTGGAAATCATATATCTAAGTCACTGAATTATTTTTTTCCACTACAGAGAATTGTTGGGTAAAAGACAATTAAATTTTGGAAGGTATTTGCAAAATAATGTGACATATAGAGGCTCAAGAATGATTTTTATTCAATGCATGAATAAATGAATTAGTGACTCTAATTTAGTTTTCAAAACCAGAGTCAGTCCCACACTAACTTCACAGAAGTACATGACATCCCTTAAGTACCTGTTTGGGTGTTGATGGCATTTACTGAGTAAATGAATTAATAAATTTTTTAAGTCTGTGGTTAGTCATATACTAATTAATCTCACAAAAATTCATGGTACCTCTGATAGTTTAAACTGTTGCTTCATTTCTTCACTTCTCCCTGCAGCCATACCCTCTCATGGCCTCATTGGGGGTGACTGTGTGTTCCTGATCATTTTACTGAGGACCCAGCTTTCTGATTTGCTTTGGCCAGTGACATGAGGGCAAAATGACAATATGCCAGTTATGATGGTAGACCTTAAAATTTTTTTGGATTTTCACTCCTTTATTTGCATCTGTGATATTTGTAGGGGTGAAAAACCTAATATATAAAGGTTTGATCAGTTTAAGAAGAGTATCTCTTTCCTTCTTTTATTTTATATTTTAAAGAAAATTCAGCCACATTAAAAAAAATCATTACATAAATATTGAAACTGGAGTCCCATGAAAGAGCTAATAATACTTTTAATAAGTTTTGTTTCCTATTGAAATTTCTTGTGAGGCTTTTTCCATGAATCTTATTATTTGACAAGCAAGAGGTTATGGAAAATAATTTTAGAGAATATATGAAAAATTAATGAGCTTAATTCATTCTACATTTTTCATCCTAAAAATACCAATGTCTTCAAAATATTCTATACTTTTGCAAAGAAAAAACATTAATTCTCTGTTGCATAAAGGATATTTTTCCATTGACTACTTTGATTCAAAAAATAATTTATGAGGGGAATGGAATTAGCATTCTATGACAAAAATTCAATACAAAGCATTGCTCATAGGTTATTTTACTTGATTCCTTACTATAAATTACTGAATAAGCTTTGATATTTGAAATTAGAAGCTTGAGGCTTAGTGAGTTTAAGTAAGTTGTCCTAAATCATGCAGTTGAAAAAATATACAGCTGAGATTTGAAACCAAGGCTATCTGACACCAAAGTTTTGCTTATTTAACTGTATTACATCATAATGTCAGAAAATGAATTGTGTATAAAAGGATAAATAAATATAAAATAAATTAAATCATGCCAGAAAGAATATAATCTCCTTTGTGAAGTTTTTGGGAAAGGAAATGGGTTAAGAATGAAAAACTTATTCATTTCCCCAAAACTGGGAACTCTCAACCTGTATACAGAAATAAGGAATAAAAGAAGGTATTAACCATCCAGATTTAAGCAAAATACATTTTGGTATAATTCCTTCCTTTTATGCTTATTATAGTAGGTCTGAACTTCGTATAATATACATGTACATGTACTATTTTAGTAACTTTACAAAGTTGTGCAAATATTACCATGCAAATAAATCCAGTGTTTGCAGATTTTCATCATCCTGAAAAGAAACCCATCCCCTTTTCCCCCAAACCTTTCTCTCCTGGCCCTAGGTAACTACTAATATGCTTTCTATCTCTACAGATTAGCCTTTTCTGGGCATTTCATATTAATAGAATTGTGCAATAGTATTTTGCATCTGGCTTCTTTCACTTAACATAATGTTTTAAAGTTCATCCATTTTGTAGCATGTGGCAGTATTTTCTTCTCATTTGCTGTTGAATAGTTTTCCTTTGTCGGTAGATACACCCCATTTATTTTAACACATTCATTAGCTGGTGGGAAAAAAAAAAAAAAAAGAAGGTATTAATATTTTGGATGAGAAAGACCTCAGTCCAAGAAGTTTATGATGTTGAGACACATGTTCTACATCCCCAGAAGTTGACAAGTTGACTTTCAGCTATAATGCCATGTCCCATGGTATAGGAGACAAGATGATTCTAGGTGATGCAAAGATGTAACTTTAATAACATGAATCATCTAGTTGAAGACATACCCCAGTGCAATTTTAATAGAATATACAGAAGAGAAGATACAATAATTTTAGGAGTACAACTCCATGAATATTCACAAGGTAAATCTTCCACTGTGACCATCAACTGAGTCAAGAGTAAGAATATCACCTGGAAAGCCCCAGTTTGTGTCTCTCCCATTCTTTATCTCTTCCTCCTTTTCAAAATCAACTACTAATCTTACTTCTGAAACCACAGATTAACATTTCCAGTTTTTGAGCTTCATTTATATTGAATCATATAGTATGTATTCGTGTCTGGCTTCTTTCACACAACATTTTTGTTTTGTGTAGCAATCCATTCTTTTAGTGTATAGTATTCTATTGTTATGAAACTGAAAAAAAACAATATATTTATCCAGTCTATTGTTGATAGCTATTTATTCACATTTTTTGCTATTATGAATAATGCTATTATTAAAACTTTGCTACATGCCTTTTGGTGCATACACATGTGCATGTCTTTTGGGTAGGAGTGGGAGCGAAATTACAAGGGAAAATATATGCATATGTTCAACTTTAGTAGTTAATAGCAAGCAGTTTTTTCAAATGTTTGTAGCATTTGAGCTGCCTCAAGTAGAAGACGGGAGTACCAGTTGGACCATATCTTTGCTAAAATTTGTTATTTTAATTTTTAGTTTAAACAGTTTTGGTGTGCACCCTATTGCGTTTTTTATTTGAATATCCCTGCACATTTGTCTGTTTATTAGCCATTCGGGTAATGCACTTTTTGAAGCGTCCTTTCATGTCACTTGAACATTATTTCAATTGTTTTGTTCTCTCTTACTTATAGATCTGTAGACGTTTTTATATACTCTAGATATAATCACTTTGGTAGATATATTATTTGAAAATGTTTTCTCCCAGTCTGTGGCTTGCATATTTACTTTCTTTCTTGAGGCTATTAATAAGAAGAAGTTCTTAATTTTAATAGCCTAATTTATCAATCTTTTACTTCATGGTTAGTGCTCATTGTGTCCTATTTAGGAAATCATTTCCTTTCCCCTAATCATTGGAGATATTTTTCTAACTTCTGGAAGCTGTACTGCTCTCATTAGAATTTAGATCAACAACACTTATGAAATGACTTTTATATATTGGATGAGGTTCATATCTGCTATGGATATTCAGTTGACCCAGCACCATGTATTCAAAAGACTATCCTTCCTGCCACTGCTCCTCAATGATACTGTGGCATAAATCAAAAATTTCATGAATCTTAACTCACTTCCATGGATCTATTCCATCATTCTAGTGCTGAAACTACACTCTTTTAAGTATCAGATTTTTATAAATACAGGGAAAAAAGTCTTCCCATATTTAATTATCAGATTTGCTGTTTTCTATTCTCAGTCCTTTGTATTTCATTTTACATTTTTTAAAATTTCTCTCAACTATATTTTATAGTTTATTGTATTGAGGTCTTGTACCTATTTTGTCCTGGGTATTTGACTTTTTATACTACTGTAAATGGTACCCTTCAAATAGAATTCTTGGATTATCTGTGGTGGTATTTAGTTATATACTTGATTTGTATACACTAATATTATATCTAGCAAATTTGATAAATTCTCTCATTAGTGTTAATAGTTTATGTGTAGTTCCTTTTGGAATTTTCCATGTATGGTATAATTATCTTCAAATAATAGCAGTTTATTTCTTCTTTTCCAATCCGATATGTTTTTATTTCCTTTTCTTTTCTTTTTCTAATTTTTTCTAACTTTATTGAACTGGCTGTGAGAGTCAGTAAAATGTTGAGTACAAGTTGTCCTAGCAAGCATATTTTTCTCATTCTCTATCTCAACACTTTACCATGACGGACACTTTAGATTTTTTAGACTTTAAGGAGAAGAGAGTCCCTTATGAGTAGTTGTTCAAGAATTCTTTTTTTTTTTTAATTTTGAATGGATGCTGAGTTCTCTCAAGTGTTTTGTCTAATCTTTTGAGATGATCATATGATTTTTTTTAATATCTTTATTGGAGTATAATTGCTTTACAATGGTGTGTTAGTTTCTGCTTTATAACAAAGTGAATCAGTTATACATACACATATATCTCCATATCTCTTCCGTCTTGCGTCTCCCTCCCTCCCACCCTCCCTATCCCACCCCTCTAGGTGGTCACAAAGCACCAAGCTGATATCCCTGTGCTATGCGGCTGCTTCCCACTAGCTATCTATTTTACATTTGGTAGTGTATATATGTCCATGCGACTCTCTCACTTTGTCCTAGCTTACACTTCCCCCTCCCTGTGTCCTCAAGTCCATTCTCTAGTAGGTCTGTGTCTTTATTCACGTCTTGCCCCTAGGTTCTTCATGGCCATTTTTTTTTTTTTTTTTAGATTCCATATATATGTGTTAGCATAAGGTATTTGTTTTTCTCTTTCTGACTTACTTCACTCTGTATGACAGACTCTAAGTCCATCCACCTCACAACAAATAACTCAATTTCGTTTCTTTTTATGGCTGAGTAATATTCCATTGTATATATGTGCCACATCTTCTTTATCCATTCATTTGTTGATGGACACTCAGGTTGCTTCCATGTCCTGGCTATTGTAAATAGAGCTGCAATGAACATTGTGGTACATGACTCTTTCTGAATTATGGTTTTCTCAGGGTATATGCCCAGTAGTGGGATTGCTGGGTCGTATGGTAGTTCTATTTTTAGTTTTTTAAGGAACCTCCATATTGTTCTCCATAGTGGCTGTATCAATTTACATTCCCACCAACAGTGCAAGGGGGTTCCCTTTTCTCCACACCCTCTCCAGCATTTATTGTTTGTAGATATTTTTATGATGGCCATTCTGACTGGTGTGAGGTGATACCTCATTATAGTTTTGATTTGCATTTCTCTAATGACTAGTGATGTTGAGCATTCTTTCATGTGTTTGTTGGCAATCTGTATATCTTCTTCAGAGAAAATGTCTATTTAGGTCTTCTGCCCATTTCTGTTTTTTTGATATTGAGCGTCATGAGCTGCTTGTATGTTTTGGAGATTAATCCTTTGTCAGTTGCTTCATTTGTAAATATTTTCTCCCATTCTGAGGGTTGTCTTTTCATCTTATTTATGGTTTCCTTTGCTGCACAAAAGCTTTTAAGTTTCATTAGGTCCCATTTGGCTTTTTTTTGTTTTTATTTCAATTTCTCTAGGAGGTGGGTCAAAAAGGATCTTGCTATGATTTATATCATAGAGTGTTCTGCCTATCTTTTCCTCTAAGAGTTTTCAGTGTCTGGCCTTACTAGTCTGTTGATATCATGATACATGTTACAATTTTGTCAGAAAAAGTAGAAGAGATAAAGAAAATACCCAGATACGATTTTTCCTGTGTGTGTGTAAGTTTAGAAGCGCAAGAAGGATAGCCACCACAGGGATACTGTTGGCCATAGCCATGTGCGTGTTGGGTGGGAGCCCAGAAGAAAAGGGTTGTTTGAGCCACTGTCACCTTTTTCTTTGTGAATATTTATAGCATTAAGAAGACTTGTCACAACACCATGCTTTTCATTTTTAATTTTAAATCAGACAAAATAAATAAAAATGAAAAATGTGTCATATAAGATAAAAAAAATAAATCTAAGAACTTCCTAAATTTCCACATCTGATCAGGAGATAATTACGTGGTATTTGAATCCAAGTCTGTATGATTCCAAAGCCCTCTTAGGTGTTTTACCCACACTTCCTCTGGCCTCGTGAAACGCACATTTCAAGGGAGCCAGTAGAGTCAGTATTTTGCGAGAGAGCATACCTGGTTCCTTTAGAAACCACATCCCATGGGAAGCTGTTTGTTTCATGGGGGATTCAAGGTGCCTGTTGGTAAGAAAACAAGCAGAACACATTCAGCCTGGTGCTGGTGTCTTTCTGCAACATTTAGCCACAATGAGCCACATCCAGTGGCAGCCAAGAGTGTTGGAATAACACCATGGCACCACCTGGAGCAGGTATAGAAAATCGTTACCCAGCACGGAGAAGATAAGAGGAAGAGGCCGTACTTGTTGTCACTTTGATTCCTTTGTCAGGGCCAGGGCTTCCTCCTGGGCAAGCAAAAAAATCGTGAGTTTGTGAGGAAGCACAGCAGGTAGAGCCATGAGCTCAGGTAAGCGCAATATGTAAATTGTATCTAACCACACACCCGTCAGCCTATGGGGGTTAAAAGAAATGATAGCTGGGGAAGTCTTGGTTATTCAGTGGTTTGTTTTTTATGCAAATGCTATCCTGTAGGTAAAGAAGAGTCCGTGCGGAATTCATAAGCAGCCTTAGAAGCGGATGAGAAAAGCAATAAGCCTCTGTGAAAAGTCCTGCATCGTAACATATCCCCAGGGACCTCATCTTATGAGCATTACTACGCAATGTGAATTAAATCCGTTGCACAGAGCAGCTGCCTGATGCTTTGGAGTTGATTACCGTCATCCCTGGAGGCTGAGGTTTTCTACATCAGAGACCTGACATCAAGGGATCAAACTATGGGAACCACAGGACTTACTGATCTCGGTGCCAAGGGAGCTTGGCATGCCCTTTGGCTGAAGGGTGAATGTTAGAGCACAGAGGTACGTCTTGGTCTAAATTCCGATTGCATCAATTTGAGCAGTTCAGAGAGGACACGGGGTGAGAAGACACAAAGAAGGGCAGTGGTCACAGAAATGATTTTAAAATCATGGTAACTAAATATCAAAGCATTAAATCAAGGGCAGCAGGAATCTGTAATGAAGTGTTCATGGAGCCAGAGTCAAAAAAATCCAGGGAGGTCCATGCAATCCATTGTGGAAACTGCTGTACTGTGAATTCAGAATAAGCAAATGAGAGGACAAAATGAATCCATCAGGACCAAAGGCCCTCCAGTCCAAATTTGAAATGCAAGGGGAGAGAATTTCAGATTCTCTGTTCCTTTAATCAAGCCAATTCATTTCCCCTTGAATCATCATTTTATAATCCATGTGGATATGGGATCAAAAGGGGCTCATGAAAGGAACAAAGTCCTGTCACATAAAAACAAGCTTTTGCAGTTTTCTTTCTCCAAGTATAATCCAGAAATGGTTCTTGTTGTTAGTCGGGAAATGAAATCATTGCAGGATGAGAAAGCATAGAGAAATAGCAAACCCAGCTAAATTTCTGGCACACTTAATTGTAATTTTTTAAAAATATCTTTGCTCTTGTCTTTAGGATGAAGATCTAAATGTCAACAAACAAGTGCTATTGTCAGGAACTGAGTAATTAAGCAACTTTTCAGTCAAAGCCAAATATCCTCTGTATCCATAGCCCTGTGTGGTTACAGACAATTCTCATAAAGAAGTTTTTTTCCCCTTAAATAATTCCTGCCCTCAAAAGTCTATCACATCCACATCTCTCCTTTCATGTCTTTTCCCCAACATTTCTAATAGAGCGACTAGCCAGTATGTATGCATTATTTTATTTTACTTTAATTTACCTTATTTTACTTTTTAATTTAACTTTATTTTTTATTTTTTGTGTGTGAGGGCATAGATGTGTCCCAAATCACACAAAAGAATAATGGAGACAATAAAAATAGAAACAGGATTTGAGTCCTAATTTGATGCTTTTCTAACTAGTTCACAGTAAATTCTGTCCAGTTCCTCTCCCTCACTCCACCTGAAGCTCCTAACAGATTATTTCTGGAGTGTCCAGATTTGTGGTGTTTGATGTTTAAATAGGCACCAAATGGCATAGAAGGCTCACAGTCTCATGCACACAAGGCAGAAAAGAAACCTTCCCGTGAAGACCCACTCGTGAACTGGAGTTTGGGCAGTGAAAGGAAACCCATCCTAGAAGAGATTTTCTCTTGAACATATTCGTCTGGCGACCCACAGAGAGAATGGGAAGGAAGCTGCTTCTAAGAATGGCCAAGGGGCAAAACCAGGCAAAGAGGCTCAAAGTGTTCCCAGGATAGCAGGTCACACAAAACTCCTTACCGGCCTTCTCTGCCTGTGTTGCAACACGATCGGTGGGATTATCTGCGAATTCAAAGAACACCCTCTCCGTCCTTGGGGGTTCAGGGCATCCCACTGTCAGGTCTAAGAACACTCAGGATGCCCTTCAAGCTGGCTGCCTTCAGTGCAGAAATGCAAACAGAAAGGCTAATAGGCCCAGGGACAGAGCACGGAACGTCTTTGCAGACACCAGCCAGACAACTGACATCTGTTTCTAAAGTTCTCTTCATCTTAGGGTCAAAACTCCTAGGGCGGAAATGAAAAAAAACTTCTGTCAAACAGTTGCCTTTGTCTACAGAAATGGATCCCAACCTTTTGAAGCATGAAATTTTTTTTAAAAAAACAAAAAAGTTGTGAATTTTCCATGACACTAGTTACATTCAACTATTGGTTAATAGAGAGCATTGATAGTGACCAAGTAACTACATAAATCCAATAACATATTAAAATAAATGCTTATGAAATTAATCACAAGAACCTCTATACACTATTGATAAATTGTGCAATGTTTGTGTGAGATAGCATACTTATTTAGACTACAGAGAAAGTTTTATTTTTAATTGAAAAATATTTTTGAAAAGCACATATGGTGGGAAAAAATTTTTAACTTTTCATTGTTATCTTTTGTTTTCCAGCAGCCTTAACCCCTAGACCCTGTTTGCACACACGCTGGTCATGATGCTGGGGTAGCATTGGCAGGAGGAAACCTAGAATTGAGACATAGCTGTCAAGATTCTGGGTTCTAGGTTTTATTGGCTTAACTTTTCACTAAGGGAACATTTAAGTGTTTACAAAAGCAGAGCAAACTAAAGTTATACTTGGGTAGACATCACCCAGCTTCAACAACTAGATACAAATGACAATCTTATATCATATTTTTTCTGACACTTTTTTCTCATGATTTTTTTTTTTAACATCTTTATTGGAGTATAATTGCTTTACATTGTTGTGATAGTTTCTGCTGTATAGCAAAGTGAATCAGCTATACATATACATATATCCCCTTATCTCCTCCCTCTTGCGTATCCCTCTCACACTCCGTATCCCACCCTTCTAGGTGGGTGGTCACAAAGCACCGAGCTGATGTCCCTGTACTATGCAACTGCTTCCCACTAACTATCTATTTTACATTTGGTAGTGTATATATGTCCATGCCACTCTCTCACTTCATCCCAGCTTACCCTTCCCCCTCGCAATGTCCTTAAGTCCATTCTCTACGTCTGCGTCTTTATTCCTGTCCTGACCCTAGGTTCTTCAGAACCTTTTTTTTTGCTAGATTCCATATATACATTAGCATACAGTATTTGTTTTTCCCTTTCTGACTTGCTTCACTCTGTATGACAGATTCTAGGTCCATCCACCTCACTACAAATAACTAAATTTCATTTCTTTTTATGGCTGAGAAATATTCCATTGTATATATATGCCACATCTTCTTTATTCATCTGTCGATGGACATTTAGGTTGCTTCCATGTCCTGGCTATTGTAAATAGTGCTGCAATGAATATTGTGGTGCATGTGTCTTTTTGAATTATGGTTTTCTCAGGGTATATGCCCAGTAGTGGGAATGCTGGGTCATATGGTAGTTCTATTTTTGGTTTTTTAAAGAACCTACATACTGTTCTCCACAGTGGCTGTATCAATTTACATTCCCACCAACAGTGCAAGGGGGTTCCCTTTTCTCCACACCCTCTCCAGCATTTATTGTGTGTAGATTTTTTGATGATGGCCATTCTGACTAGTGTGAGGTGATACCTCTTTGTAGTTTTCACTTGAATTTCTCTAATGATTAGTGATGTTGAGCATTCTTTCATGTGTTTGTTGGCAATCTGTATATCATCTTTGGAGAAATGTCTGTTTAGGTTTTCTGCCCATTTTTGGATTGGGTTGTTTGTTCTTTTAATATTGAGCTGCATGAGCTGGTTGTATAGTTTGGAGATTAATCATTTGTCAGTTGCTTCATTTGCAAATATTTTCTCCCATTCTGAGGCTTGTCTTTCATCTTTTTTAGGTTTCCTTTGCTGTGCAAAAGCTTTTAAGTTTCATTAGGTCCCATTTGTCTATTTTTATTTCTATTTCCCTTTCTCTAGGAGGTGGGTCAAAAAGGATCTGGCTGTGATTTATGTCATAGAGTGTTCTTCCTATGTTTTCCTCTAAGAGTTTTATAGTATCTGGCCTTACATTTAGATGTTTAGTCCATTTTGAGTTTATTTTTGTGTATGGTGTTAGGGAGTGTTCTAATATCATTCTTTTATGTGTACCTGTCTAGTTTTCCCAGAACCACTTATGGAAGAGGCTGTCTTTTCTCCATTGTATATTCTGGCATCCTTTATCAAAGATAAGGTGACCGTATTTGTGTGGGATTATCTCTGGGCTTTCCATCCTTTTCCATTGATCTATATTTCTGTTTTTGTGCCAGTACCATACTGTCTTGATTACTGTAGCTTTGTAGTATAGTCTGAAGTCAGGGAGTCTGATTCCTCCAGCTCCATTTTTCTTTCTCAAGATTGCTTTGGCTATTCGGGGTCTTTTGTGTGTCCATACAAATTGTGAAATTTTTGTTGTACTTCTGTGAAAAATGCCATTAGTAGTTTGATAAGGATTGCATTGAATTTATAGATTGCTTTGTGTAGTATAGTCATTTTCACAATGTTGTTTCTTCCAATCCAGGAACATGGTTATCTCTCCATTTGCTTGTATTGTCTTTAATTTCTTTCATCAGTGTTTTATAGTTTTCTGTGTACAGGTCTTTTGTCTCCTTAGGCACGTTTATTGTTATGCATTTTATTCTTTTTGTTGCAATGGTAAATAGGAGTGTTTCCTTAATTTCTCTTTCAGATTTTTCATCATTAGTGTATAGGAATGCAAGAGATTTCTGTGCATTCATTTTGTATCCTGCTACTTTACCACATTCATTGATTAGCTCTAGTAGTTTTCTGGTAGCATCTTTAGGATTCTCTATGTATAGTATCATGTCATCTGCAACAGTGACAGTTTTACTTCTTCTTTTCTGATTTAGATTCCTTTTATGTCTTTTTCTTCTCTGATTGCTATGGCTAAAACTTCCAAAACTATATTGAATAATAGTAGTGCGAGTGGGCAGCCTTATCTTGTTCCTCATCTTAGTGGAAATGGTTTCAGTTTTTCACCATTGAGAACGACATTGGCTGTGGGTTTGTCATATATGGCCTTTATTATGTTGAGGTAAGTTCCCTCTATGCCTACTTTCTAGAGAGTTTCTATTATAAATGGGTGTTGAATTATGCTGAAAGCTTTTTCTGCATCTATTGACATGATCATATGGTTTTTCTCCTTCATTATATTAATGTGGTGTATCACATTGATTGATTTGCCTATATTGACAAATCCTTGCATTCCTGGATAAACCCCACTTGATCATGGTGTATGATCCTTTTAATGTGCTGTTGGATTCTGTTTGTTAGTATTTTGTTGAGGATTTTTGCATCTATGTTCATCAGTGATATTGGCCTGTAGTTTTCTTTCTTTGTGACATCTTTGTCTGGTTTTGGTATCAGGGTGATAGTGAACAGGGTGATAGAATTTGCCTGTGAAACCATCTGGTCCTGGGCTTTTGTTTGTTGGAAGATTTTTAATGACAGTTGCAATTTCAGTGCTTGTGATTGGTCTGTTTATATTTTCTATTTCTTCCTGGTTCAGTCTCAGAAGGTTGTGCTTTTCTAAGAATTTGTCCATTTCTTCCAGGTTGTCCATTTTATTGGCATATAGTTGCTTGTAGTAACCTCTCATGATCATTTGTATTTCTGCAGTGTCAGTTGTTACTTCTCCTTTTTCTTTTCTAATTCTATTGATTTGAGTCTTCTCCCTTTTTTTTCTTGATGAGTCTGGCTAATGGCTTATCAATTTTGTTTATCTTCTTAAAGAAACAGCTTTTAGTTTTATTGATCTTTGCTATTGTTTTCATCATTTCCTTTTCCTTTTTTTCTGATCTGATCTTTATGATTTCTTTCCTTCTGCTAATGTTGGGGTTTTTTGTTCTTCTTATTCTAATTGCTTTATGTGTAAGGTTAGGTTGTTTTTTGGAGTTGTTTCTTGTTTCTTGAGGTAGGACTGTATTGCTGTCAACTTCCCTCTTAGAACTGCTTTTGCTGCATCCCATAGGTTTTGGGTCATCGTGTTTTCTTTGCCATTTGTTTCTAGGTATTTTTTAATTTCCTCTTTGATTTCTTCAATGATCTCTTGGTTATCTAGTAACGTATTGTTTAGCCTCCATGTGTTTGTATTTTTTACAGATTTTTTCGTGTAATTGATATCTAGTCTCATAGCGTTGTGGTCGGAAAAGATACTTGATACGATTTCAATTTTCTTAAATTTACCAAGGCTTGATTTGTGACCCAAGATATGATCTATCCTGGAGAATGTTCCCTGAGCACTTTGAGAAGAAACTGTATTCTGTTGTTTTTGGATGGAATGTCCTATGAATATCAATTAAATCCGTATTGTTTAATGTGTCCTTTAAATCTTGTGTTTCCTTATTTATTTTCATTTTGGTTGATCTGTCCATTGGTGAAAGTGGGGTGTTAAAGTACCCCAGTATTATTGTGTTACTGTCAATTTCTCCTTTTCTGGCTGTTAGCATTTGCCTTATGTATTGTGGTGCTCCTATGTTAGGTGCATAAATATTTACAATTTTTATATCTTCTTGGATTTATCAATATGTACTGTCCTTCATGTCTCTTGTAATAGTCTTTAGTTTAAAGTCTATTTTGTCTGATATGAGAATTGATACTCCAACTTTCTTTTGATTTCCATGTGCATGGAATATCTTTTTCCACCCCCTCACTTTCAGTCTGTATGTGTTCCTAGGTCTGAAGTGGGTCTCCTATAGATAGCATATATATAGGTCTTGTTTTTGTATCCATTCAGCCAGTCTATGTCTTTTGGTTGGAGCATTTAATCCATTTACATTTAAGTCAATTATCAATATGTGTGTTCCTATTATCATTTTCTTAATTGTTTTGGGTTTGTTATTGTAGGTGTTTTCCTTCTCTTGTGTTTCCCGCCTAGAGAAGTTTCTTTAACATTTGTTGTAAAGCTGGTTTGGTGGTGCTGAATTGTCTTAGCTTTTGCTTGTCTGTAAAGGTTTTAATTTCTCTGTCAAATCTGAATGAGTTCCTTGCTGGGTAGAGTAATCTTGGTTGTAGTTTTTTCCCTTTCATCACTTTAAATATTTCCTGCCACTCCCTTCTGGCTTGCAGAGTTTCTGCTGAAAGATCTGCTGTTAACCTTATGGAGATTCCCTTGTATATTATTTGTTGCTTTTCCCTTGCTGCTTTCAATTTTTTTTCTTTGTATTTAATTTTTGATAGTTTGATTAATATTTGGCTTAGCATGTTTCTCTTTGGATTTATCCTGTATGGGACTCTCTGTGCTTCCTGGACTTGATTGACTATTTCCTTTCCCATATTAGGGAAGTTTTCATCTATAATGTCTTCAAATATTTTCTCAGTCCCTTTCTTTTTCTCCTCTTCTTCTGGGACCCCTACAATTCGAATGTTGGTGCATTTAATGTTGTCCCAGAGATCTCTGAGACTGTCCTCAATTCTTTTCATTCTTTTTTCTTTATTCTGTTCTGCGGTAGTTATTTCCACTGTTTTATCTTCTAGGTCACTTATCCGTTCTTCTGCCTCAGTTATTCTGCTATTGATTCCTTCTAGAGAATTTTTTATTTCATTTATTGTATTGTTCATCATTGTTTGTTTGCTCTTTAGTTCTTCTAGGTCCTTATTAAACGTTTCTTGTATTTTCTCCTTTCTATTTCCAAGATCATCTTTCTTATCATTACTCTGAATTATTTTTCAGGTAGACTGCTTATTTCCTCTTCACTTGTTTGGTCTGGTGGGATTTTACCTTGCTCATTCATCTGCTGCATATTTCTCTGTCTTCTCATTTTGCTTAACTTACTGTGTTTGGGGTCTCCTTTTCGCAAGCTGCAGGTTCATAGTTCCCATTGTTCTTGGTGTTTGCCCCCAGTGGGTAAGGTTTGTTCAGTGGATTGTGTAGGTTTCTTGGTGGAGGGGACTGGTGCCTGTGTTCTGGTGTATGTGGCTGTATCTTTTCTTTCTGGTGGGCAGGACTGCATCCAGTGGTGTGTTTTGGGGTGTCTGTGAACTTATTATGATTTTAGGCAGCCTCTCTTTCAATGGGTGGTGTTGTGTTCCTGTCTTGCTAGTTGTTTGGCATGGGAGGTATAGCACTGTACCTTGCTGGTCATTGAGTGGAGCTGGGTCTTAGCATTGAGATGGAGATCTCTGGGAGAGCTCTCGCTGATTCATATGATGGGGGTCTGGGAGGTCTCTGGTGGTTCCAGTGTCCAGAACTCAGCTCTCCCTCCTCAGAGGCTCAGGCCCAACAGCTGGCCATAGCACCAGGAGTCTGTGAACCACATGGCTCAGAAGAAAAGGGTGAAAAAAAAGAAATAAAATAAAATAAAAAGTTATTAAAATGAAAATTTTTTTAATTATTAAAATAAAAAACTAATTAAAAGAGAAGAAAAGAAAAAGTAAAGAGCAACCAAACCAATAAACAAATCCACCAATGATAACTAATGCTAAAAACTAAACTAAGATAAACATAACAATCAGAAATTGGTCAGTCGCATACAGCAAACCCCAAGTCTACAGTTGCCCCCAATGTCCATTGCCTCAATTTTGGGATCATTCATTGTCTATTCAGGTATTCCACAGATGCAGGGTACCTCAAGTTGATTGTGGATATTTAATCTGCCGCTCTTGAGGCTGCACAGAGAAATTTCCCATTCTCTCCTTTGTTCACACAGCTCCTGGATTTCAGCTTTAGATTTGGCCGTGCCTCTGCATGCAGGTGGCCCTCTGGCATCTGTGCTTCACCCAGACATGACTGGGTTAAAGTAGCAGCTGATTAGGGAGCTGTGGCTCACTAAGGCTGGGGGGAGGGAGGGGGTACAGAATGGGGTGGCGAGCCTGCAGTGGCAGAGGCTGGTGTGACATTGCAACAGGCTGAGGCATGCCATGTGTTCTCCCGGGGAATTTGTGTCTGGATCACAGGACCCTGGCAATGACGGGCTGCACAGGTTCTCAGGAAGGGGAGATGTGGATAGTGACCTGTGCTTGCACACAGGCTTCTTGGTGGCTGTAGCAGCAGCCTTAGCGTTTCATGCCCATCTCTGGTGTCCACACTGATAGCTGTGGCTCGCGCCCTTCTCTGGAGCTCATTTTAGCGGTGCTCTGTATCTCCTCTCTTCATGCACTCCGAAAGAATGGTCTCTTGACTCTTAGGCAGTTCCAGACTTCTTCCCAGACTCCCTCCCATTTAGCTGTGGCTCACTAGCCCCCTTCGGGCTGTGTTCATGCAGTGAACCCCTGTCCTCTCCCTGGGATCTGACCTCTGAAGCCCAAGCCTCAGCTCCCAGCCCCCACCTGCCCTGGCAGTTAAGCAGACAAGCCTCTCAGGCTGGTGAGTGCTGGTTGGCACCAATCCTTTGTATGGGAATCTCTCCACTTTGCCCTCTGCACCCCTGTTGCTGCACTCTCTTCCATGGCTCTGAAGCTTCCCCCTTGCCCACCCCCCATCTCTTCCAGTGAAGGGGCTCTCTAGTGTGTGGAAACTTTTCCTCCTTCACAGCTCCCTCCCCAAGGTGCAGGTCCCATCCTTATTCTTTTGTCTCTGTTTTTTCTTTTTTCTTTTACCCTACTCAGGTACATGGGGAGTTTCTTGCCTCTTGCGAAGTCTGAGGTCTTCTGCCAAAGTTCAGTAGGTGTTCTGTAGGAGTTGTTCCACATGTAGATGTATTTTTGATGGATTTGTGGGAAGGAAGGTGATCTCCACATCTTACTCTTCTGCCATCTTGAAGGTCCATCCTTTTCTCATTATTTTAAAAGCAATTCCCAGATATGTATTTCTTCTAGAAATATTGATATTTTCACATAGTGTTTTCATTGTTGTTTTGTTCATTTGTTGTTGATATTAAATACAATGCCATTAATACACCTAAAAAAATTTAATAATGTCTTACTATTTCATAATACCCAATCCATACCCAAATTTGCCTGATTGTCTCAAAAATGTTTTTTTCTTTAAGTTGGTTTGTTTAACTCAGGATTCAAGCAAGGCTCACATATTGCATTTCGTTGTCTCCTGTATCTCTTTTCATCTCTAGCAATTTGGGTCATCTGTCTCAGAGCATTAATCTCATGCTGGATGTGGCTGATTCTTCTTTGTGGGATTTTTAACCTGTTCCTCTTTCATCAGTAACTTCTTCAAACTGGTAGTTAGCTAGATTTAGAGGCTTAAATAAATTGTTTTGATTTTCTTTGCAAGCACAGGTGTATTTCTATTTATAATACACCAGGAATCATGTATATGTAGTAGATCCTTTTTCAGCATGCTAGATGGAGCCTTAGATTTCAGAAAGTATTAAGACAAGAGCGACTCAATGAACATGCATGGAAAAGGATAAGTGTTGCTTTGAACTGGGGAGAAGGAAGGGGAATTAACAGAGGAAGCTAGAGTTTGACGGAGTGGGACAGAACTGGTTGGAACTTGCTTCTTCCTCAGACTGAAGTTGTGAGGAGAATAGCACCAGAGCTCTATGTCAAGTTGAGATTCGAATGGGAAAGGTGGCTTACGTCCTGCTTTCCACGTTGAATTCTAAGAAGGCACTTCATCTCAGAGACAACTCCCATCACAAGACGAGTAACCTTCCATAGCTTATTAGCAACTTTGGAAACACTCTGAAGTTCACCCAGTTGGGGTGCAGAAGTTAGCAAAGAGGATCAGGACATGGAAAGGAGTATTTAGACAGGTTTGCTGAAGATGTCCAACATGGAGGCAATTTCCTTACTTTCCCAATGAGATCATCTTTTAAATGCATTTTGGTCAACTCGAATGTATAAACTTTTATGGATATAGAAGAAATCATCAAATATCCACTTATAATAATATTTAATTCATTAATTACACATGTACATTTAAAATCTCATATAGCAATATTTTGTTCTTATATATCATGAGACAGTTTATTCACATTTTGACAACCCCTTCAACCCAAGTGATGAACTATGGTGACACATCACTATTTTTGGAGGAATCTAATATTGGGTTCCAGAGTACACCACCTTCACTTCCATAGAAGTTGTTTGACATACAACAAGTTTTGAATCTTGTACAACACTGTGTTACTGGAGATAAAATCTTATCCAAGGTCCCAAGTATCTTTCTGCAAAACTTTAGAATAATTGCTTTTTTTTTCACTGCAATTGATGTAAATTTTTGGTCTCTTCAACATAGTCATTTAAGCTTTGCTTTTCAAAGATATTTTTTAAAAGCTTACCTATATTTTAACTACTTTCAATTATGAGCTAATACCCCCAGGAAACTAAGATAAATCTGTATTAAATCAATTTGTCTATTCTGTCCATAAACACCACAAATTTTTAATTTCAGGCTTATGTATCTACCACACTCTCTACTTAGTATTGATACAGTGCTATTCAAGATAGAAGGGGGTAGGGAGAGAGAAAGAGAAAGAGAGAGAAGGAGAGAAACTATAATATAAGATAATTTTTGAGTGATGCAAAGTAGGATAACTTCCTCTTGGAGGAGATATGGAGATATATGTACACATATAGCTGATTCACTTTGTTATACAGCAGAAACTAACACACCTTTGTAAAGCAATTATATTCCAATAAAGATGTTAAAAAAAAAAAGATAACTTCCTCTTTTCTGAGGTATAAGTTCAGAGGAAAAAAATTTGCCTTATATTTGGGAACATGTAAACAATGACTTCTCCCCATCAGCCATGTGAAAAAGTAAACCTAGGAAAGCAGAAAAAAGAAAATAGTATATTTGAGTAATTTTTAAGTCTGAAATAATTGAGGAAGAATCACTGAATTTGACTGATTATTCTTGGAAGCAACTGAATTAAATATTTTGCTATTAGGCAGAATAGAGACCCTTGGCAGAAATTAAGATATTATAGGAAAATAAAATAAATTCCACTTTTCACAAATGAGCATATGACTTCATATCTGTAACTACTCTATATATAGTGGGGTGATTATAATAGAGGAATTAATAAAATTTGCTTCAGTACAATGAAGATATACTGAGTTCCTCTTAACTTCCAGAAACTGGGCCAGGAACTAAACACAGAAAGATGGCAAGATAGATCCAGTCTTAGCAGAATTCCCTCATTAAAGTTTTCAGTATTCTTATCATATCCTGTCCTTCCTAACACCATCTTAACACCAGACCCTAATTCTAGATTCATGCATTTGGCTGCATTTATGAATATTTTCAGAAGACTCAGCACCCACCCTTTAAGCCCATCCCACTCTTATTCATTGTAACCATTGCTGATTAGAGATAGTCATTAATTAAATTGACTTCAGTCAACACAGTAAATTAAATCATTAGCTCACTGGCCTAATTTCATTGCAAATATTACTACTTCTGCAAGTAATGGCAATGGAGTGCATACAAAGAAGTTTTTAAAAAGTTTAGTGATGTGTTAGCTAAGCCTCAGTTTCCTCATCTTTAATTCAAGCTAATAATAATATCTAGCCTAAAGAATTGTTGAGAGGACTGATGATAAAATGCATGCAAAGCAATTAGCACAATGCCTACATATCATAATTGTTCACGTGGCTATGTTGTAGTTCTTGTAGATATTGTTGTTGTCTAAAGTAGTGGATCATTGTTAGTGTTGTCACTGCTGTTGCTGAGATTACAGTTGTTTTGTTGCCTACAAAGGTTTCTATGAATCTGGAATCAACAATACATATCAAGGACCTATTCTCTTTCCTCACTGGCATTGGTATCAGCTCATCAAACCACCTTATTTAAGTCTGACAAACCAACTTTTCTCATTGAACCAAATCCATCATTGCTTAAAATAAAGGGTATTTTTTGAAGCTTAATAGGTGAAAGCATTTCATCTGTGGTCAAAGGAAGTAGAAATGGCAGTGCATTTACTCCAGGGATGTGAATTCAATGTTTTGATTCTTAAGTATATGCGGAATTAGTAATTATTTGGAAAGATTATGTAAAATATACCTAACCTCGGCTGCTGATAATTCTATTTTTTTAAAAAAAAGAACAGTAATCAACTTAAAAAACAAAGTTACATAAAGAAGTGTTTGTTGTAGAGAATATAATAAATTTCAGTCAAGTCCAACAAATTTTAACTGAGTGTCTGGTAAATGCCAGGCCTTGCTCTAGGAACTAGAAGTATGAAGAAGAAATAAATACTACCCTTGATGAACTCTGAGGAATTGTTTGTTTTAACATATTCTACCATTAACAATATCCATTTCTGATGGATGATCTATTTCCCTAGCTTCAACTTGAATACACACTCTTTACCCCCACCTTCCCCTAAGCCACAGGTATAAAAACATCCTTCCTCAAAAATGCTTTCAGAATTCTAATTACTCCATTTTCCATGGCCCACCCCTTCTGTTTTAGCCACTCCTGATTCAACAGAAATCTGTAAATACAAAAATTGAATTTTGAATAAGTAAATAATTGCTGCATTAGGTCATCAGTGCAAGTTCTATAGAGCTATTACTGTTCTAGAAGATAAAGTCATGCTGTTACTTATATGTTACAAAGATAATTTGTATGGTGTCATTTCAAAATTATGATAACTTTATAAAGACATTAACTTGGAAGTAAAATGACAAGAAAAGATCTGACAGAACAGTAAAACAGATAGAGGGAAAGAATTCTCTGAAATAGATACTCCTGTTTGAAAGAAAAAGAAGCAAAGAAACAAAGTACCATCTTCTGAGAAACTGTCCCCACCTCTGCTAAGCCTTCATTTGCAATTCAATCTGCATAACAATGGCATAGACTAAATGTAGTCTACTTTTAGAGAAAAATGAAGCTGAAGCCTAGGAAATGTATTTTAATCAAAGTTACGTAATTAATAAATGGCAGAACCAGAATTTTGACCCGTGTCTATCTGCTTCTAAGACACGTTCTATTCCCATCGTAGAGAGATTACAAAAAATTCAGTTACTTTACTTTGTAGTATATTTGACTATGGTGAACAATCTTTAATCACTTATTTATGCTGTGTTTTGAAAGCATTCAATGTGACCGTATATGATAGTCATATGGAATTATTAGGCACAGGAACATTAGACTAACCTAGGTTCTCAACAGAGGGGATTCTGGGTTAATATGAACGTATCCTCCCATCTTCAGACACTGTGAATACCAAAAAGCACATTGGGTATCACCTCCAAGATCATATAATAAATATGCAGAAGAAAGAATAAAGCCTGAGGAATAGGTGAGCTAGGCAATCAAGTGAAAAGTATAAAAGCTGCTGTATGAAAGTCTATAATGTGCAAAGCACTAGGACAGACTAGAGCTCTAAGTGTCAGAATCTTCCATCCAGAAAAACAAAAGTTGATGGAGCTATGGGCTAAAACTAAAAATTCTGAATTGCAGTAGAGGGAGAAAAAAACCTTGAAGTTTAAGAGAGTAAGTTGTTGCAAATAAAGTAAGTATTATGTCAGAAACGGGGAAGTAAATTTTTATAATAATATCTGTATAACTTAGTACAACCTAAACACACAAAGAACTATTTAAAATGTTTAGAAAAGCTCATGGGTGATAGAAACAAAATTATTAGAAGGGATTACCTGTATGACATAACCCTAGATCCTGAAGTTAATATTGTGAAGAATGGGGTTTCTTTTTTAATGTGCCCTTCTGCTTCCAACTAGGGTAGAACCTAGGGCATATTTGCAATAGTATTACCCTGATATATTACCCTTATATTTCCATTCACTTATTCAACAATCATTTATTGGACATCTATCTTCTGCTCTTTATTCACAGATGCTGCCGGTATAGACTGTGCATCTGTTTTGTGACCATGAATCAAGCTAACTGGGACACAGACAGTTCTGGAGCTTATGTCCTATTGGCGGATGTAGATATTTATCTACTAATTACACTGTTAATTATTTACTTACAACTCCTAAGAGATAATACAGCTGTGTGGCCTGATCTGGTCCAGGAAGCCAGGAATCCCTGGGGATGTGAAACTGAAGTCTGAATTAACTAGTCGATGAACTGTAAATTGGGGAGGACACAAGAGCATTCCAACTGGGGATGACAGTGTTGAAGTTGTCACATGAATCCCAGTCTCATTAGAGCACACACCGAGAGAGGCAGAGGAAGGTGGGAGGCGGGGCTAAAGAGATCAGATGCACATCCTTGTCAGCCACAAGGGGAAGTGTAGAATTTATACTGTGAGCAAAAGAAAGCCATTGTGGGACTTCCCTGGTGGTGCAGTGGTTAAGAGTTTGCCTGCTAATGCAGGGGGCACGGGTTTGAGCCCTGGTCCGGGAAGATCCCACATGCCTCAGTGCAACTAAGCCCATGTGCCACAGCTGCTGAGCCTGTGAGCCACAACTACGGAGCCCACGCACCTAGAGCCCATGCTCCACAACAAGAGAAGCCACCGCAATGAGAAGCCCATGCACCACAACGAAGAGTAGCCCCCGCTCACCGCAACTAGAGAAAGCCTGCAAGCAGCAGCAAAGACCCAACCCAGCCAAAAATAAATAAATAAAATATTTTTTTAAAAAAGCCATTGTGCTAGTCCAAGGGAGGCAGGAATGCACAGGTGTTTACTCTCTCTCACATTCCTCAGTAATGGGAGGAGGAGGAAGCCATGAAAAGGCAGATTAATATGGATAGAGGGTTTACAATGAGTGATGCACTCAACATATTTTATTTATCTAATTCTCAACAAAAAATAATTATCATTTCCCTTATACTGAAAACTGAGTCTCAATACCTTGACATAGATCTTACTTCTACAAAATGAGTGAGATGTGATCTGACTCTTTTCTGCTTGACTCCAAGCCTTGCACTCTTTCCCTTTGCATCTCCTTCTTGTACCCACTCCTTCTTAGCAAGAAATTCTACCATCTGTCTCTTGTCACTCCCTCCTCTTACCAAATCATCTTCTTCACCTCACTTGCACACCAGCCACATTCCTCAGGAAAAAAGGGACTTGGTCTACTTCGTTCACTGCTGTATGCCTGGCACTAATGAGTTCCTGATAATGTCACATATTCGCTAAATATTTGTTGGATGAATTCCAACATCCTGTCCTCCACCATCTCTCCTTTTCCCATTCCTTCAGTGTTATTTGACACTTCTGTGCTAATAATTTACAAGTCCTCATTGTTAACCTTGGCTTCTAACTGGAGCTCCAGATTGGTATTCCTAGACACCTTTCAATGTCTCGCTAGCACTTCTAGGTCAACATACTTCTCTTCTTTGCTTCAACACTTTTATCTAATCTTTTGTCATTTATTAAAAATGAATCACCTTTTCCCCAGAAACTTAATCTCAAACCCTGAGCTATCTTCATAGCATTTTTGTTCCTTACTTCTCACATCTAAATAACTCAAAAGTCAAATGGGATTTCTCTACGTCTAGCATATCAATGTGAACATAACCTGAACTCTTTTCTACCAACTCACATTGTCAAGTACCTCTTAACTCTTTGTTCTAATTCCAAAGCATACTTCCTCAGGCCATTTCAACTCTGTTTCTTGTTCTGCACATGTCATCTTGATTGTATCCTACACTGGTTTATTCTCTTGTGTTCTTCCGTAATGAGGGGGGAGGCAGCCATTTAAAAGAAGGACACGGGGAGGGGGAAGGGGAAGCTGGGATGAAGTGAGAGAGTGGCATGGACATATATACACTACCAAATGTAAAATAGATAGCTAGTGGGAAGCCACCATGCAGCACAGGGAGATCAGCTCTGTGTTTTGTGACCACCTAGAGGGGTGGCATAGGGAAGGTGGGTGGGAGATGCAAGAGGGAGGAGATATGGGGATATATGTATATGTATAGCTGATTCACTTTGTTATAAAGCAGAAACTAACACATCATTGTAGAGAAATTATACTCCAATAAAGATGTTAAAAAAATAAAAATAAAAAAATAAAAATAAAAGAAAGACTGATGTGGATGGAGTGTTTGCAAGGACTGAGAAACTCAACACACTTTATTTATCTAATTCCACTGACCCCAGAAGTGTTTTCAAATCAACAGTCTTGTGCACACTGTAACTTTCCTGAGGATTTGGGAGTGTCCCATAGGCGAGACCACCTCCAGCATGAACCAGCGTCTACCCTTTTGGCCCCCCTCTCTTCCCACATGCTGGGAATGGCAACTTCTTCACATTCAGCTCCCACACCCCACATACCCTCCTACTGCTTCTCAGTGAGTAGCCCCACCCAGCAGTGTGCCTTCTCCTGGATTCCTGGAACCCCAATGAATGACATTTTTTCCATTTTGATACAACCCCTTGGACTTCAGGTGTTCTTATTCCTTCTCTGTGAGATTTTCACATTTTCATCTTTTCCATTTATCACCACCATTTCCTACCATTGGTTTGCAGAGAATCTCTTTCCAAATACTTCCATGCTTCAGAACTCTGCCCCCAGATTCTACTCCCTGTACATGTCTGTCTCTAAAACACAGATTTGCTCAGATCATCTGAAAGTCGGGACTCATTAGCATGGTACTTAACCCATCCACAAAATGACACCAACCTCTATTTCCGTTAGCTCCAGCCCACATTTCTACTGTATGTTGCTCTTCCTGTAGCTCTCAGTGTTGGTCATCTCAAACCCATTGTCATTCTCCTTCAAAGCAATATATTCACTGGTTTTGCTCATCTTTTTTCCCTTCCAAAAATGTTTTCCTTTTTTCAATTCATATCCAAACACCAATATTATTTATAGTCTTTTGAGAATTCGATTTCACTCTTTCATGAAACCTACCCTAAACCTCACTTTCCATTTATTTTTCATTATCAGTACCTTATAACTCTCCATTATAATACCGTTTACTGCTACCTTAAAGTTCACTGTGCTTTATAATTCACACTTTGCATTTTTCTCTCTATATTTTAAGATCTGTAAAGTCAGAAAATATATCTTATTTTTCATCCCCATAGTTCTTAACACATACTAATTGTTCAATATTTTTCAATATTTTTTGATTAAACCATACAGGAAAAATATTCATCTGAATACTAATAACTGTTATAGGAATAGTTCCAGCTCATTTTCTTACCTGTAGGACCAGAATTGTTCTCCATGAAATCAACTTCAAAGGTTAATTTGATGTGACTTTTATTTTTTTCCCAGCTCTTTCTACACATCTGAGGGGACCAGAGTCAATGGGGGTTTGGTGGGGGCAGGTAATTGTGGCACAAGGAATTTGCTAAGTAACTTCAGTTGAAATGCCCTATGAGCTTCTCAGTGGTTGGAAAACCCAACCTGAAAGGCTTCTCTGTAGCCAATAATTCCAAAATGTGAAGATAGCTGCTGGCACAATTACAACTCATTACACAAAAAAATATAAATAGAAACACCCCAGGAACAAGTGAGCAGTTTGCAGTTGTTTTTGGTGGTGGGCAACTGTACTTCTACTTAACAAGGCATGTTCATTTCACTCAATTTGCTCTTGGTTCCCCATAGATAAGCACACTGTGTGTGTCATATGTTCACTGCTCACTGAATTACATTTAAATGTTCAATTTCCTCCAAAACCTCATTTTACAGCCAAAACTTATAACCAACTGGATATGTTGTGCTCAGTTCTCCCTGACTCCTGTGGCTTTCTGATTTTGCATTCAGTGTGGGTTGAGTGGATGATAAGTAGATTTCAGAAGCTTTGATTTGAGCTTTTTTGAAATTTCTTCACTCTGAATCTTGAGGATCTCTGCTAGGCAGAAGTAGCTTAGGTGGACTAAACATGTTATTTTCCCTTTTACCTGTCTATTAGAGTGTTTCCCTTCAAGCTGACGTTTTTAACATAGTTTGGACCACTTAGTCATTGCCACTTCCTGAGTGTCCTGGGCTCCCACATTTTTAAAATTTATTTTTTAAATTAATTTTTATTGGAGTATAGTTGCTTTACAATGTTGCGTTAGTTTCTGCTATATGGCAAAGTGAATCAGCTATACATATACATATATCCCCTCTTTTTAAAATTTCCTTCCCATTTAGGTCACCACAGAGCACTGAGTAGAGTTCCCTGTGCTATACGGTAGGTTCTCATTAGTTATCTATTTTATACATAGTAGTGTGTATATGTTAATCCCAATCTCTCAGTTCATCCCACCCCCCTTCCCTACTTTGTATCCATACATTTGTTCTCTACATCTGTGTCTCTATTTCTGCTTTGCAAATAAGTTACCCACATTTTTAGATGTTGTGTTATCAAGTGGTGGGAACACACATCAATTGCCAAAGGAGAGATTACACTCACTCAGGTTGTTACTAACTTCTCTTTCTCCCCTTATTGCCCATATTAATATTGCCCATATCCACATGAATTTATCTTATATGAATATGACCATTCAAAACTTATGCATATCTTTGCATTCCCACATTCACTCCAGAAAGTTATCTTGCTTTTACTCCCAGGAGAGTAATTGGGTGACTGCAGGAGAGTGTCTGCTCCATCTTCAGCCATCTGCATTAACAGATGTGATTCTCCTTCTGATATATTAAGGGAAAGCAGTAGTCCAGAAAAGCATATTAAACAATGGCGTAATAAAGTTTGTACTTTCTTCCTCAAGTTGCTTGATGCTTAAAGCCAAAGACAGGTTAAGAGAGACAGTTTGTTTTGTGAGTGATGGATACAGGATATGAAAAGAGGAAGAATATCTGTAAGCTACTAAAAAGTGATGTTACATGCAGTATATTATTCCTTTCAACTTCCATGTTTGAAATATAATATATTTGATATGGAAGTAAAAGAAGCCTGCAGCCGTCACAGCTTCAACTCATTGGTGATATCTTTCACAGGGCTCAATACGTATTATGGATCTGACTTTTCTTTGCCCCAGTATCAAAAGAGTACTTTAGCAGAACAAGATAGAATATTGAATGGCTTAGAGAATAGCAACTGCTACTTTCCTCATCTTCCACAATCAGCAGCCATCGTAGGTACCTAAATATAGGCTTTAGATTATCTTGGAAAATGATACATTGTGGGAATGAAAGGCAAACTTTCTCTCTCTCTCGCTCCTTGTGTTTGCCTTGCAATCCCTAAAAGAAAAACCTATCTTCAGTCTCTTTACCATGTGGCCACAGCTGCGTCCTCCCCCACCACCCTGCAACACACAGAAGGGCTACTTATCAATATGTGGCTTGTGACTGTCTTCATCAGACTTACCTTGTAGTTTTGTTAAACATGCAGATTCCAGGAGCCCGTGCTATACACACTGTATGAGACTCTCTTGTTCCCTGAAATTGAAATCCTCTGACTTTTAACACCAAACTTTTCTGATCCCTGGAATTTACCAAAGATATATATTGTGTGTGTATGTATTGTGTGTATATATGTATATGTGTGTGTATATATCTACACACACATATATACATTTCTTCCAATTGATCAAAATATTAAAAGGGTCTCACTTCCATACTCTGTAGCCTGTTCCAGACTTTACATGCTATATCTTCTTCTTTTCATTTCTTCTTGATCCCAAATTGTTTTAATTCCTTTGTCTGTCTCCAATAGCAATCATAAAAACTGTTGGTCTCTACCTTCAGTATAATAAATATCCTTTTCTGCAGTAGAAAATTCTGCATAAGTTCTGTCTGAGTTGTCTGCTATGAGGAGGAACAAGTGCATTTTGGCAAAAGTTTTTTGTGACACCAGTTCATGTGTTGAAATTTTCACTCAGGTGTCAGGCAGATAGAGTCTCTGAAAGTGAAGGTTAGAGCTTATGTCACTGATCCCCTGTTCACTTGTTAATCTTAAAACATTCCTTTAAATATATCATACCCTCCAAGTCTTTAATATTTAAGTTGAAAGGGACACTGCAAAAAATGTACATAAAATAAAACCAACAAGATTTTACATACTTGTGTAATATTGCTCAATAGAACACATTTTATAGAACCATAAATAGAGAAATACAAATAGATCTGATACACATATTTATGTCTATTTCTACTACAGTGAATATTCAAATAATTACTCTGGAAGTCAAGACATGTTCATCTCGCCACCTCTGGGGGTCTTTTAGTAAAATAATAAATTAACTGCCAGCAAAGGTAAAAGGTACAAAGTATCAAAAGATACCCAAGGATTTTACTGAGAGACTGGGAAGGATAATGAGTTGTGGGAGGTTTTGAAAGTGGAAGGTACAGAGGAGAGGTATGCCTCTGAGCTCTGGTGAAGAAAGGTATGGTCTAAGCAAAGTGCTTTCCCAGCCATTCTACCAGTGAGTCATAAATCCTCTGAATGCCTCCAGCAAGTGGAGAATATAAGAGCTGATGAAAATCAAACCCTGAATATCCCAAGGTACACAAGTAATCTGTCTCCTTTCTATCTTAAAAAAGTAGAAAGCTGACATTTCAGGAGACATTCAGTAATGAACCTATAACTGAGGCAGCAGCAATTTCTAGGCAGCAGGACTAGAAAAATCCATGAGGGAAGGTTCTGAGGTGAAAGAAGGTTTGGGGTGTTGGTTATGATAATAACCAGGGTGAATACATTTATTAAAACTCATTGATGTGTATGCTTGAGATCTATGCATTTTACTGTATGTAATTTTACCTAGATTTTAAAAAAATCCTGTTGAATATTGTTCATAAAAATTTGCTAGGCTGCTTTAAACACTTTTTTTAACATCTTTATTGGAGTATAATTGTTTTACAAAGGTGTGTTAGCTTCTGCTTTATAACAAAGTGAATCAGCTATACATATACATATATCCCCATATCTTCTTCCTCTTGCATCTCCCTCCCACCCTCCCTATCTCACCCCTCTAGGTGATCACAAAGCGCCGAGCTGATCTCCCTGTGCTATGCGGCTGCTTCCCACTAGCTATCTATTTTACATTTGGTAGTATATATAAGTCCAAGCCACTGTCTCACTTCTTCCGAGCTTACCCTTCCCCCTCCCCATGTCCTCAAGCCCATTTTCTATATCTGTGTCTTTATTCCTGTCCTGTCCCAAGGTTCTTCAGAACCATTTTTTGTTTGTTTGTTTGTTTGTTTGTTTTCTTGGTTTCCATATATATGTGTTAGCATACAGTATTTGTTTTTCTCTTTCTGACTTACTTCACTCTGTATGACAGACTCTAGGTCATACCACCCCACTACAAATAACTCAATTTTGTTTCTTTTTATAGCTGAGCAATATTTCATTGTATATATGTGCCACATCTTCTTTATCCATTCATCTGTTGATGGGCACTGAGGTTGCTTCCATGTCCTAGCTATTGTAAATAGAGCTGCAATGAACATTGTGGTACATGACTCTTTTTGAATTATGATTTTCTCAGGGTATATGCCAAGTAGTGGGATTGCTGGGTCGTATGGTAGTTCTATTTTAAATTTTTTAAGGAACCTCCATACTGTTCTCCATAGTGACTGTATCAATTTACATTCCCACCAACAGTGCAAGAGGGTTCCCTTTTCTCCACATCCTCTCCAGCATTTATTGTTGGTAGATTTTTTGACAGTGGCCATTCTGACTGGTGTGAGGTGATACCTCACTGCAGTTTTGATTTGCACTTCTCTAATGATTAGTGATGTTGAGCATTCTTTCATGTGTTTGTTGGCAATCTGTGTATCTTCTTTGGAGAAATGTCTGTTTAGGTCTTCTGCCCATTTTTGGATTGGGTTGTTTGTTTTTTTGATATTGAGTTGCATGAGCTGCTTGTAAATTTTGGAGATTAATCCTTTGTCAGTTGCTTCATTTGCAAATATTTTCTCCCACTCTGAGGGTTGTCTTTTCATCTAGTATATGGTCTCCTTTGCTGTGCAAAAGCTTTTAAGTTTCATTAGGTCCTATTTGTTTATTTTTGTTTTCATTTCCATTTCTCTAGGAGGTGGGTCAAAAAGGATCTTGCTGTGATTAGTGTCATAGAGTGTTCCGCCTATGTTTTCCTCTAAGAGTTTAATAGTGTCTGGCCTTACATTTAGGTCTTTAATCCATTTTGAGTTTATTTTTGTGTATGGTGTTAAGGAGTGTTCTAATTTCATTCTTTTACATGTAGCTGTCCAGTTTTCCCAGCACCACTTATTGAAGAGGCGATCTTTTCTCCATTGTATATTCTTGCCTCCCTTGTCAAAGATAAGGTGACCATACGTGTGTGGGTTTATCTCTGGGTTTTCTATCCTGTTCCATTGATCTATTTTTCTGTTTTTGTGCCAGTACCAGATGGTCTTGATTACTGTAGCTTTGTAGTATAGTCTGGAGTCAGGGAGCCTGATTGCTCCAGCTCCGTTTTCCTTTCTCAAGATTGTTTTGGCTATTTGGGGTCTTTAGTGTTTCCATACAAATTGTGAAAATTTTTGTTCTATTTCTGTGAAAATGCCATTGGTAACTTGATAGGGATTGCATTGAATCTGTAGATTGGTTTGGGTACTATAGTCATTTTCACCATGTGGATTCTTCCAGTCCAAGAACATGGTATATCTCTTGATCGGTTTGCATCATCTTTAATTTCTTTCATCAGTGTCTTAAAGTTTTCTGCATACAGGTCTTTTGTCTCCTTAGGTAGGTTTATTCCCAGGTATTTTATTCTTTTTCTTGCAATGGTAAATGGGAGTGTTTCCTTAATTACTCTTTCAGATTTTTCATCATTAGTGTATAGGAATGCAAGAGATTTCTGTGCATTAATTTTGTATCCTGCTACTTTACCAGATTCATTGATTAGCTCTAGTAGTTTTCTGGTAGCATCTTAAGGATTCTGTAAGTATAGTATTATGTCATCTGCAAACAGTGACAGCTTTAATTTTTCTTTTCAGATTTGGATTCCTTTTATTTCCTTTTCTTCTCTGATTGCTGTGGCTAAAACTTCCAAAACTATGTTGAATAATAGTGGTGAGAGTGGACAACCCAGTCTTGCTCCTGATCTTAGAGGAAATGGTTTCAGTTTTTCACCATTGAGAACAATGTTGGCTGTGGGTTTGTCATATATGGCCTTTACTATGTTGAGGTAAGTTCCCTCTATACCTACTTTCTGGAGGGTTTTTTATCAGAAATGGGTGTTGAATTTTGTCAAAAGATTTTTGTGCATCCATTGAGATGATCATATGGTTTTTCCCCTTCAATTTGTTAATATTTTTATCACATTGGTTGCTTGTATATATTGAAGATTCCTGGGATAAACCCCACTTGGTCATGTTGTATGATCCTTTTAATGTACTGTTGGATTCTGTTTGCTAGTATTTTGCTGAGGATTTTTGCATCTAAGTTCATCGGTGATATTGGCCTGTAGTTTTCTTTCTTTTTGATATCTTTGTCTGGTTTTGGTATCAGGGTGATGGTGGCCTCGTAGAATGAGTTTGGGAGTGTTCCTCCCTCTGCTATATTTTGGAAGAGTTTGAGAAGGATGGGTGTTAGCTCTTCTCTAAATGTTTGATAGAATTCGCCTGTGAAGCCATCTGGTCCTGGGCTTTTGTTTGTCGGAAGATTTTTAATCACAGTCGCAATTTCAAAGCTTGTGATTGGTCTGTTTATATTTTCTATTTCTTCCTGGTTCAGTCTCAAAAGGCTGTGCTTTTCTAAGAATTTGTCCATATCTTACAGGTTGTCCATTTTATTGACGTATAGTTGCTTTTAGTAATCTCTCATTATCCTTTGTATTTCTGCATTGTCAGTTGTGACTTCTCCATTTTAATTTGTAATTCTATTGGTTTGAGTCTTCTCCCTTTTTTTCTTGATGAGTCTGGGTAATTGTTTATCAATTTTGTTTATCTTGTCTAATAACCAGCTTTTAGTTTTATTGATCTTTGCTATTGTTTCCTTTATTTCTTTTTCATTTATTTCTGATCTTTATGATTTCTTTCCTTCTGTGAACTTTGGGGATTTTTTGTTCTTCTTTCTCTAATTGCTTTAGGTGTAAGATTAGGTTGTTTATTTGAGATGTTTCTTGTTTCTTGAGGTAGGATTGTATTGCTATCAACTTCCCTATTAGAACTGCATTTGCTACATCCCATAGGTTTTGGGTCATCGTGTTTTCATTGTCATTTGTTTCTAGGTATTTTTTTATTTCCTCTTTGATTTCTTCAGTGATCTCTTGGTTATTTTGTAACATATTGTTTAGCCTCAATGTGTTTGTATTTTTTACAGATTTTTCCTGTAATTGATATCTAGTCTCATAGCATTGTGGCGGAAAAGATACTTGATATGATTTCAATTTTCTTAAATTTACCAAGGCTTAATTTGTGACCCAAGATATAATCTATCCTGGAGAATGGTCCATGAGCACTTCAGAAGAAAGTGTATTCTGTTGTTTTTGAATGGAATGTCCTATAAATATCAATTAAGTCCATGTTGTCTAATGTGTCATTTAAAGCTTGCATGTCCTTATTTAGTTTCATTTTGGATCATCTGTCCATTTGTGAAAGTGGGTTGTAAAGTCCCCTACCATTATTGTATTATTGTCAATGTCCCCTTTTACAGCTGTTAGCATTTGCCTTATATATTGAGGTGTTCCTTTGTTGGGTGCATAAATATTCACAATTGTTATATCTTCTTCATGGATTGATCCTTTGATCATTATGTAGTGTCCGTCTTTGTCTCTGGTAATATTCTATATTTTAAAGTCCATTTTATCTGATATAAGTATTTCTTCTGCAGCTTTCTTTTGATTTCCATTTGCATGGAATATCTTTTTCCAGCCCCCCACTTTCAGTCTGTATGTGTCCCTATTTCTGAAGTGGGTCTCTTATAG
This sequence comes from Eubalaena glacialis, assembly GCF_028564815.1. Lineage (NCBI taxonomy): Eukaryota > Metazoa > Chordata > Mammalia > Artiodactyla > Balaenidae > Eubalaena > Eubalaena glacialis. The sequence goes on along the minus strand of NC_083716.1, from coordinate 121,277,323 downwards.
ATTGCATATATATGGATCTTGTTTTTGTATCCATTCAGCCAGTCTATGTCTTTTGGTTAGAGCATTTAATCCATGTACATTTAAGATAATTATCAATATGTATGTTCCTAGTACCATTTTCTTAATTGTTTTGGGATTGTTATTGTAGGTCTTTTCCTTCTCTTGTGTTTCCTGCCTAGAGAAGTTCCTTTAGCATTTGTTGTAAAGCTGGTTTGGTGGTGCTGAATTCTGTTAGCTTTTGTTTGTCTGTAAAGGTTTTAATTTCTCTTTAGAACCTGAATGAGATCCTTGCTGGGTAGAGTACTCTTGGTTGTAGGTTTTTCCCTTACATCACTTTAAATATGTCCTGCCACTCTCTTCTGGCTTGCAGAGTTTCTGCTGAAAGATCTGCTGTTAACCTTATGGGGATTCCCATGTATGTTTTTGTTGTTTTTCCCTTGCTGCTTTTAATATTTTTTCTTTGTGTTTAATTTTTGATAGTTTGATTAATATGTGTCTTGGCATGTTTCTCCTTAGATTTATCCTGTATGGGACTCTCTGCACTTCCTGGACTTGATTGACTATTTCCTTTCCCATATTAGGGAAGTTTTCAACTTTCATCTCTTCAAATATTTTCTCAGTCCCTTTCTTTTTCTCTTCTTCTTCTGGGACCCCTACAATTTGATTGTTGGTACATTTAATGTTGTCCCAGAGGTCTCTAAGACTGCCCTCAATTCTTTTCATTCTTTTTTCTTTATTCTGTTCTGCAGTAGTTATTTCCACTATTTTATATTCCAGGTCACTTATCCGTTCTTCTGCCTCAGTTATTCTGTTATTGATCCCTTCTAGAGAATTTTTAATTTCATTTATTGTGTTGTTCATCACTGTTTGTTTGCTCTTTAGTTCTTCTAGGTCCTTATTAAGCATTTCTTGTATTTTCTCCATTCTACTTCCAAGATTTTGGATCATCTTTACTGTCATTACTCTGAATTCTTTTTCACGTAGACTGCCTATTTGCTCTTCATTTGTTTGGTCTGGTGGGTTTTTACCTTGCTCCTTCATCTGCTGTGTGTTTCTCTGCCTTCTCATTTTGCTTAACTTATTGTGTTTGGGGTCTCCTTTTCAGAGGCTGCAGGTTCGTAGTTCCTGTTGTTTTGATGTCTGCCCCCAGTGGCTAAGGTTTGTTCAGTGGGTTGTGTAGGCTTCCTGGTGGAGGGTACTAGTGCCTGTGTTCTGGTGGATGAGGCTGGATCTTGTCTTTTTGGTGGGCAAGACCGTGTCCGTTGGTGTGTTTTGGGTTGTCTGTGACCATATTTTGATTTTAGGCAGCCTCTCTGCTAATGGGTGAAGTTGTGTTCCTGTCTTGCTTGTTGTTTGGCATAGGGTGTCCAGCACTGTAGCTTGCTGTTCGTTGAGTGGAGCTGGGTCTTAGCCTTGAGATGGAGATCTCTGGGAGAGTTTTTGCCATTTGATATTATATGAATCTGGGAAGTCTCTAGTGGACCAATGTCCTGAACTCGATTCTTCCACCTCAGAGTCACAGGTCTGACAGCTGGCTGGAGCAGCAACACCCTGTCAGTCACATGCCTCAGAAGAAATGAGAGAAAAAAAGAAAGAAAGAATGAATGAATGAAAAAAAGAAAGAGAAGAAAAGAAAGTTATTAAAATAAAAAATACTTATTAAAAATAAAAACAAAATTTAAAATAGTGTAAAAAAAAAAGGAAGAAAAAAAAGAAAGAAAGAAAGAAGAGAGCAGCCAACCAAAAAAACAAATCCACCAGTGATAACAAGTACTAAAAGCCATAAAAAAATAATAATAAAAGGACAGACAGAACCTTAGGACAAATGGTAAAAGCAAATCTCTACAGACATAATCATACAAAGAAGCATGCACATACACAGTCACAAAAAGAGAAAAAGGAAAAACATATATATATCTATATATATTTTAAAAAAAGGCGGAAGAGAGCAACAAAATCAGTAAATAAATCTAGCGATGATAATAAACTCTAAATACTAAACTAAGATAAACATAAAACCAGGAACAAATTAGATGCAGAGAGCAAACCCCAAGTCTACAGTTGCTCTCAATGTCCACCACCTCAATTTTCGGATTATTCGTTGTCTAATCAGGTATTCCACAGATGCAGGGTACATCAAGTTGATTGTAAAGATTTAATCCACTGCTCCTGAGGCTGTTGGGAGAAATTTCCCTTTCTCTTATTTGTTCACACAGCTCCTGGGGTTCAGCTTTGTATCTGGTCGCACCTCTGTTTGTAGGTTGCCTGAGGGCAACTGTTCTTCGCTCAGACAGTACAGGGTTAAAATAGCAGCTGATTAGGGGGCTCTGGCTCATTCAGGAGGGGGGGAGGGAGGGTTACAGAATGCGGGGCAAGCCTGTGGTGGCAGAGGCCAGCTTGACATTGCACCAGTCTGAGGCGCTACATGCGTTCTTCCAGGGAAGCTGTCCCTGGATCACAGGACCCTGGCAGTGGCGGGCTGCCCAGGTTCCCAGGAGGGGAGGTACGGATAGTGACCTGTGCTTACACACAGGACTCTTGGTGGCTGCAGCAGCAGCCTTAGCCTTTCATGCCTGTCTCTGGTGTCCGTGCTGATGGCCACGGCTCGTGCCTGTCTCTGGAGCTCGTTTAGGTGGTCCTCTGAATCCCCTCTCCTCACGCACCCTGAAAAAATGGTCTCTTGCCTCTTAGGCAGGTCCAGACTTTTTCCTGGACTCCCTCCTGGCTAGCTGTGGTGCACTAGCCCCCTTCAGACTGTGTTCACGCAGCCAACCCCTATGCTCTCCCTGGGGTCTGAACTCCGAAGCCCAAGCCTCAGCTCCCAGCCCCCACCTGCCCCAGCGGGTGAGCAGACAAGCCTCTCGGGCTGGTGAGTCCTGGTAGGCACCGATTCTCTGTGCGGGAATCTCTCCGCTTTGCCCTCCGCACCCCTCTTGCTGCGCTCTCCTCCATGGCTCTGAAGCTTCCCCCCCACCATCCCCATCTCTGCCAGTGATGGCTTTCCTAGTGTGTGGAAACTTTTCCTCCTTCACAGCTCCCTCCCAGAGGTGCAGGTCCTGTCCTTATTCTTTTGTCTGTTTTTTCTTTTTTCTTTTGCCCTACCCAAGTACGTGGAGAGTTTCTTGCCTTTTGGGAAGTCTGAGGTCTTCTGTCAGCATTCAGTAATTATTCTATAGGAGTTGTTCCACAGGTAGTTGTATTTCTGATGTATTTGTGGGGAGGAAGGTGATCTCTTACTCCTCCGCCATCTTGAAGGTCTCTCTGCTTTTAACATTTTTTATGGAACCTCAATGGGTCAAATAGAGCCCAAATATCTTGAGGAAGAATTGATTTGGAGAACTTACCCTACTGGGTAGAAAGTCTTCTTGTAAAGATATATAAATTAAAGTGATTTGGTGCAAAGAAATACAAACAGAAATAGGGGATGGAGACCAACACTTTTATGGATATTTGAGCTCTGAAAAAGTGGCACTGTAGCAGAATAACGAAAAGGCAAGCTTAAACATAAATTATTTTTGTCTAAGTGGACAGCCATATGAAAAAGAATGACTCAAATTCCACTTCACATCATAATAAAAAATGCATTTCTGCTGGATTGTAGAATTAAATACTGTGAAAAGTAAAACAACAAAATCTTCAAAAGATAATATAAAATAATATCTCTATAACCCCATGTTTGGCAAAGATTTCTCTATTAGAAAAGACTGTAAAAAAGTAATGAACTAAAAAAATCCAAATTGAGAAACAAGAGCAAACTGAAGACAGCAAGAACAAAACCCAAAATAACAAAAGGAAGAAAAAACATCAGCCAAAATTAATGAATAAAAAAACAAACAAGCAAGAGAGAACAAGTATAAAAGTTTATTCTTTTAAAAACCAAATAAAATAAACTTCCAGAAGCAGTACTCTTAAAAATAGATAAGAGATATACAGACAGAACAGAGAGTCATCCCCAAAAGAATATAAGAAATGCAAGAAGACTATAAGTACAAACACAGCAGAGTTAAAAAGGCAATGAGAATTCATCATAAGAAACATTTTGCCAACAAATACAAAGGCTTAGATGAAATGAATTAATCCCTTGAAAATTATGAATTACAAATTGCTGCACAAGAAGAAATAGGTCTAGAGAATTTTCTTGATAAGTTCTACCACACATTCAAAAATCTTATGAATTCTGTCTCATAATCAAGGAATGAATAATCCAAAAATTGGCTAAGCTCCATTGTGAAAATAATGAGATGAAACAATCCTCAGATAATTTTGTGAGTCTAATTTATCCTTGGTAACATAATCAAACAAAGATATTAATGAGAAAGTAATCTTATTGGTCAATCTCACTCCTGATTATAGACAACAAAAATTCCAAATAAAACATTAGCAAATAAAATGCAGAGGTGCCTTTCTATTTTTTTAAATTAAATACTATATATCTAAGTGGGTTTATTCCATAAATATAAAATCACTTCCAATATTAGAAAGTGCATTAGAGTAATTTTTTTCAAATTAGCATATTAAAAGAGAAAAATCACATGATTTTCTAAATAAACACAAAAAGCAAACTCAGAATAGGAAGTAACTTCCTTAAATGGCTACTACAAACATCAATCTGACTTTTCAGCATCCTTGGTCTCTGCTTATCCGAGCAGAGAATGAGATTATCTCTGTAACCTCTCTTGCTGCTGGATGTGATCATGTGACAGAATTCTGGCCGTTAGATTAAGAGAGGAAGAAATGTGCATATTTCCAGGCTTGGACCACAAAAGCCTCTCTCGTGATTTATGCACTGTCATTCTCCACCTGTTTACTGAACTGGCTGGCCGTGAGGATCAAGACCCACAAGATAGGAGTTATTGCATTTGTACACACTAACAATAAACTCCTCAAAATTGAATTAAAAAGAGATACCATATATTATTGCAACAAAATATAAGGAACCTAACAATAAATGCAAAAAAACAAAAGATACCCACATTGCAAAATTTATAAAACTTAATTTAAAAGTATTTTTAGAAGTGAAATAAATAGAAAAATATACTATGTTCATAGTTGTGAAAACTCAATATTGCAAAATGCCAATTTTTCCCAAGTTATCTACAGGTTCAAAGAAATCCTCAACAAAATTGCAACCTGATTTTAGTAAGATTTGAAAAGCCCCTCTAAAATGTACATGGAAGACAAAAGTGTCTAAAATACCAAATACATTCCTGGAAAAGAATAACCATGCATGGGAATTGCCTTGAATGATATCACTTTTCTTTAAAACTGTAATAACTGAAGACATGTGGTGGTGGCACACAGATAGACTAATCCATCAAGGAGACTGAAAATACTCCAGAAACAGAAAAACAGGTATATGTAAATTAAGCCAAAATTAGAGATCATTGGGTATAGCATAGAAACAATTGATTACCTATAAATATATTAATAGGTCATTTGTATCATATATCTACACACACACGTGCACACACAAATTCCAAATGTAATGAACACTTAAAAGTGAAGGGAAAAACACGATATCAAAAAAAATTTTTAGAAGAAAATCTAAAACAGTTTTGGATCTTGTGCTTAAAAAGCATAAACCATAAAGGCAGAGTTTGATACTTTCAACTATATAAAATATGAGAAATTCTGTTTATCAAAAGGAAATATATAAAGAAGCCACAACTGAGAAAAGCTATTTGGAACAGATATAACTGACAAAGGATGACTGTCTAGGCTTTTTAAAATCCTATGAATCAAAATACAGTCAACCTAAATAAAAAAGGACACAAGATGTGGACAAAGATTTTTAAAGATAAAGCATGAATAAAGATATAAATGTAAATGATCTACTTCATTATTAATCAGGGAAACACCTTTCTTGTTTGACAAAAAATTAATAAGTCTACCAAAGGACACTTCTGGAGAAAATGAAAAATTTGTAACAAATGATTTCAAAAAGAAAGTAATATTATCTAATAAAGCTAAACATACACATACCCTACAACTCAGCCAGACACACCCAATGCTCATAACAGCCTTGCTTGTGATGAAACACCCACACAGCTGGAAAACACCTAATGTTTATTAAAGGTAGTTGGACAAATACATTGTGATTATACATACAATGGAATATCCTACAGCCATGAAATTGAATGACCTGTGGCTACATGTCTACACAGCCAATTCTCAGCAGCATTATGTTAAGCAAAAAGTGAGAAGGACCTAAGAACACACATAGTAAATTTCCATTTGTTTACATTTCAAAAGACAGAACTAGAAAATATATAGTTTATAAATACACATGTGGCAAAGCTTTAATAAAAATAAAGGAGATTATTAAGTAAAAATAAGGCTTGTTGTTACCTTTGGGAGGGATGAAGGAGATATGACTGGGGAGAGATATATTGGAAGTCTCAAAGATACCAGTAAAATGGATAATGGGATTCATACTATTAATATTCTTTAAATTATGCCTATTCTCTGTGCATGCCTTTTGTGTGATATATTTTATTATTAAAAATATTAACACAAATAAAAACTCAAAGTATATGGAACAAAAACTCTTACTCCATTGGTATTACCAGGATTCTTCTCTCTTTTTATAAATGGAAGCTCAGATTTTATTTATGTGTTAATTAACTGCACAAATTTAAGCCAAAAAAATTAAAAGAATTTGATGGTATAACTAGAAATGGCAAACAAAAGTATGCTTAAGGCTCACATTGACACTCAATAGAGCAGACTTCTCGAATTCTACCAAACAGCATTTTCAAAACTCTGTTTCTGACAGGTACTGTACAGAATATTGTTGAATTTCGACATCATTTTCATGTAGGCTGTAATCGTTGTACGTCCAAATTTTTCCAGCCTGCTTAAAATAGTCTTACAAACTCTCACCTTTCAGAAATACATTAAATAAGACCAGTCTCTGAATGTGGCCCAAGAGAGAAGAATTACCCATAATTTTTGGCATTTGTGTGATTCTTTACAGGTTGTACAGATTTGAAATGTTACAGTAACATCTCCAGCCCTGGATGCCAGGGAAAAAAATCCCACAGCTCATTGATTTATTTAATTTATCTTACTTCCAAAGGCCCCTGCCTCATCTCCTGTTCTTTGTATTGTCCAGAAGCATTTGTGCCCTGTGCATTACTCTGTGTTTTGTCCCTGCTCTTTCCTTTCTTGGAATTTCTCCCTTGGTGTTTCACTTATCCTTTTCAACATGCTTGGCACCACTTCTTCCATAAAGCATTGTCAGTGCCCCTAAGAATAGGCCACTGGCCCTCAAAGCAGGGTCCATGCAGTAGCAGCAGCAATATTACCTGGGGGTTCATCAGAAATGCAAACTCTTGGACCCAGCCCCAGACCGGCTAAATCAGACACTCTGAGGGTGGGTTCCATAGTGCTTTAACCAGCCCTCTGAATGATTCTGATGCACATTAAGATTTGAGAATCGTTGGATTAGACGAAATGACTCTTCACTGTGTTTCTATACCAGCTTCTACTCACCTGTGTCACTGAACACTCACCATATTATGTTAAAACTCTACATTTGCCTGTCTGACTCTTTGCATGAGATCCAGAGGTACAGACTGTGTCTTATTCACCTTGGTATCCACAGCACCTGGTTCCTGGAAGACACTTAGGAAATGTTAACTAAACTGTAAGAACTAAAAAGTTTTCAAGATGGCAGTCAGAGACACAAAGAAGATACACCAGCTCCTCAGGACCCTGGGGCTCACACCCATCTTACTACCAAGGACTCCATCTGAGAGCCTCTCTCTCGAGAAGTGATGAGTCATCTTAGGAAAACTTTTTTATAAGAAAATAAATAATGAGTCAGTGTGTTTGCAAAGGTTGGTTCCAAAGCTAGGCAAGCCTATTTGCCCAGCCACAAATGCAGCAGGAGAATGACGATTTTAGATTCAAAGGGAATCCATCCTAGTCAAAGGCCTCGATGGAGCTTGAGGGTATGGCAATGAGCCTACTCATCTTTTTTTCTTCTGTCATGTCTGAGGCCATGAGCAACTGTGGATCACAAATCCATAGCGAGGAAACCTCTGCACTGAGAGTTGGAAGAGAGGGAGAGCGTGGCATTATGTAGACCTGGAGGTTGTATTAGAATCATGGTAAATAATGGTTGAAAATAGTTGGATAGCCTGAAATTAGGAGGATGTAGATGTGTATATTATGACAAGGCAATGTCTCAAAGTCTGGACAAGCTAGCATAAACATTCTAGAATCCAAAGGGACCTACAAAATTCAGTAGTAGGTATGAAGATCCTTGTCTCTGGCCCAATCACATATGTTTCATAAATTTCTTTTGGGAGCAGGAAACTTGTTCACATTCAGGATTTGCATAGGCAGGAAGTGAGAACAGGTAAGAAAATGCACTTGATAGAGGTTGAGGTTGGAAGCATAAAGAATCTCAGGTCAGAGAATAGAATGGTTAAAAAAAAAGAAAGTCTGAAGACTCATTAATATCAATATTTCTGAACATTAACCCTACATCAGGAGGCAAATCTAGTATGGGTTGAAGTATTGGTACTAGGTGCTGTAGCAGGCACTGAAGTCCAAAGAACCAGGTCAGATGTAGTCACTGTCTTCAAAGACATCACAAGCCAGTAGACAGGGAGGTGGGTTCCAGGCTGACGCTCCTCATCTTCACATGTACTCATTCCTCACTTCCAAACAGTGCTAATGCCTCCAAACTCAGGCCCTTCCTCTCCTGCCTAGACCAGCGTTTCTCAAATTTTATTAGATTGTAGTGAATTTGGGATTCATGATATTTTAGGCAAAATATCACATATTGTTATTTTTTACTTGAATTAACTAAAACTATCAGTTTACACTAATTCAAATAGTACCTCATGTTAGCATTTATTGTTTGTTCACCATTGATTTATTCAACCTAAATTTATTAAGAGCTTCCTTTGTACTAGGCCCTGTGCAAAACACTAGCGATATGATGGCAAACAAGGAAAACACAGTCCTTGCTCTGAGTCTCATGAAACTCTGCCCTGTATAGACAAGTGGTGGGTCTTGAAATAACTGGAAGTACGGAGGAAAGAGGAAGAATATCTACATACAAAAGAATGAGTGAGTCAAAAAAACTGCCGCACAAAGGTGATGGGTGAGTCAAGTCACAAAGAATGAGTTGCTGCTTACCAGCAGACACTGAGGGCAGGGAGTAGCATGGGAAATTATTCTTGAGCTGAGAAAAAAGCAGCTCACCAGAGAGAAGAGCACCTCCAGACAAGACTAGTGGTTGTGGCTAGAAGACACTCGGGTCTGGATAGCAACAGTAGGTGAGACTAAAACACAGGCTGATGAAAAGGCCCTAGTAGCCCAGGCCAGGAGTTTGACATTGATCTTGTATGTGAGCAGGGGTCACTGAAGGGTCTAACAGAGAAGTGACTTGTTTGGTTTGGATTTTAGACACAGCTCTCAAACATTGGAGGTCTTGTGTGATGAAGTTCTGAAAGCAGGCATTAGCCAGAGACCTGAGGGGGATTTAGGGCAAAGAGGGAGGTTATTGGAGTTCTCCTGGGGTTCCTGATGCCACAACAGAATGCTAACCTCACCTTTCTCTGGCCTCAGGTAAAGATAGCCATTCAAGAGTGGGCACACACAGAAAGCCCTGGCTGACTGCCTGACTACAGCCTGAGGGATGGAGGCTGGACCACAGACCAGCAGAGTGGTGAATAGAAGACAGACCGGTTATAAGAGGTGCTTCTTTGTAGGGTGGAAAGGAAAGGTGTGTCTCTGCAGACCATTTGCATCTCTCTATGTTCTGATACAAGACCTCTTCATCTCCCTTACTTACTTACTTATCACTTACATATTTTTTCACTTTCATTGAGATATAATTGACTTACAGTTTTTTATAAGTTTAAGGTGTACGGCATAATGACTTAACAAACATATATTGAGGAAAGATTACCACATCAGTTTAGTTAATATTCATCTTCTTTTATAGTTACAATAAAATTTTTTTTCTTGCATTCAGAACATTGGGAATTTATCCTCTTTGCAACTTTCAAATATACCATATTATCTTCAGTGTTAACTAGAGTCATCATGTTGTACATTACATTCCTAGTACTTATTTAACTGGAAGTATGTACCTTTTAATGGTATTGAAAATAATTTACTGGTTCTGGTCTAGTCAAGCAAGACTAGATAATATATGGTTGTAATAATATATTATCTAGCATTGTAATTTTTCAAGATGAGTTATATAATAATTACAGAGCCTATGATTTTTAATGTATGACAAAATTCCTAAGGTACAATCTAACTACATTAACGGTGAATATAAAAAGCAGAGAATGTGAAATAACTGATTTAGAACCTCCTCATAACCCTTTCAAACTTCTGAAATATAAGTACATCTGTGTCCTTCCTTTTGTGAAATAGGCAGTTTTATTAATTCTCTCTCATTTGAAGATAGAACTGGTTCAAATAAAGCCTACCTCAAAGACAAAACTTGTTTTCTTGGGGATTTTTTGGGAGGATGTTTCCTATTCCACTAATCGTGATTCTGCAAAATGTCTATAAGCCTCTATTTCTTCTCCTTAAGGTCCCTGGAAGGGATGAGTTTTTTAAAGCTATAGAGTCGTGCCAGTGGAAAGAATATTGAAATGAGGTCAGATAACCTAAACCTTTTAGTCCTTATATGGCTTATTACAAGTTTAACATGACCTCAATTTCTACTTGATAACACTTGCCTCCCAGAATTTTTACAAGGTTTAAATAAAAAATAGCTGATAAAGTGCTCAGTAACATGTAATATGACATACATATTTTAACATCAGTATCATCATGATCAGCAATAGATACTGAAAAGTCCACATAATATATAAATAGCTCATTGGAGTGTAAGGGATCAAGGGAATGAGGAAGATGATATTTTCCATAAACTACTAAAAGCTGAAGGTCAAGTAACTCTCTGAGAAACAGACATGGAATAATTACGATGTTCTACAACCTGTCCTGTTGTTAGCACAGTCAGTCAAAAATAAGTTGTTTGCCAGATTTTAAATCTCTGCAGAAATTAAAGACCGTTCATTTAGCACTAGGGTCCATAAACCCCCAAAGACAAAATCTAAATTTTCTGTGCAGTGGAATAAATGATTGTAGGCAATCTCAGTCATCCAACAAGATTTACTGTTGGGGATTGGAGTAGATGGGCCATAAAACCCACCTCTGTCTATACAGACAAATTTACTTGGTATTTGCTGAATTTTTACTTTAGTGAGCACTGTTTAGATTGAATGCTTTAGAAATGATAGAGAAACTAAAAACAGAGCTATAGTAAACTTTTTTTGTTTATTTGTTGTTGTTGTCTCCCAATGCTAATTTTTGAGAACCACCCTTCCCCTACTTTTAGCCCATGAGCACAGGTAAGACTGAATCAGTCCTCAATTCCTGGAGTGGAGCATGTGACTTAGACTTAAGCCAATAGGAATATTTTTCCAATCCATGGTTATCAGTTCAGAGATAGACTTGTTTCCCAGTAGAACTAAAAATATGCAATGAAATTTGAGCAGAAACTTCTAGGGAAGAGCAACTTAACTGCTAGTATTAATACAGTGCTGCTGAGGCTGTCTTGCTTCAAAGGGTGGAAATTTAATCCAAATGAGAATAGAGCCAGGTCAGCAAGATAAATGTCAGGAAGAGGAAGGCAGAGAAACTGAATTCTGCAGTAAATTGTTCCTGAGACCTGTCTTTACACCAGGAATTTTCAGGTAAGCTCACCTTTTGCTTAAGCCAGTTTGCATTGGGTTTTCTTTGGCTTGCAATGGAAAGAGGTTTAAACGATAGAGAAATGGAAAATTTGATTATGAGAATCAGAAAGTTATGAATCATCAATATTCCCAGATTTAATAGAAATCAAAATTAATCACATGCCATCAAAAGCCACTCACATACATTCAGGCAAAGCCACGGTAAGAAATTAAACTAACCATAGAAAGTTAGAGAAGAAATCATATGCTACCAGGAATCCGAATATGCAGATGCTCAAAAACTAAGCAAGCAAGCAGATGAAAATCAGGTAGATTTAGTTGCTAATGGGCAAGGCAAACCCAGAGTAGCAGTTTAACAAATATTTATTTAATGATTTTTATTAAGAGTAAAACAAGTGATCAAGAATCTGTTTAGTCACACGAATCAAAAGGACATGAAAGAGCTAATAATGTAAAAATAATAAAAGTACAACATGAAAAACAATAATAAAAGCTCACGTTGATTGTCTATTATGTCAGATATTATTCCCTGCAGTTTATATCTACATTGTCTCATTTTATATTCACTAGATCTCCATGAGATAAATGCTGTCACCTACATTTTAGATAGATAAAGCCATGCCATAAGAGTGTGGGCTTTGGAATTAATGCTTGGTTTTCAGAAACTGTTTCCACATTATTCTCACTTCTTTATTCCCTCCTTGTGTTAGAATAATATATCATGCCTTCGATATGGAGCTTTGCTGTGCCTCCACTATGGTGGAGAATATATTCCCATGCCACTGATGGCAATTTGCTTTGGCCATGTGAGTAGAAGTGACAGTGGGCCAGTTCTGGACTGAGGATGTATAAGCATTCCATGTCGCTGCTCTCTCTCTTACACTCCTGAGATCCACCATGAGAAGGATATATTCCGGGTAGTGAAGACACAGACCTGAACTCAGCCAGAAGTCTAAAGTCCAGCCGGGCTCAACCAAGTCCTGCCTCAGTCAACCAAATCACATGCACATCCTAAGAATACAATAAATGTTTACTGTTGGAATCCACTAAGAGGTTAAGATTATTTTTATCACAGAAAATAAAAAAAGACATTGATATTGAAGCACATACCTGTTCACACCAGGAAGTGTCTTAAGGAGGTAGCCACTAATCCAAAGGCATAACCAGAGCTGACTGACAGATGGGATCAAGAAAGTCTTTGCACATGGCTGAGAAGAAATGGTTCTGAACGACTGACCCTCTTTGTGCCACCAATAAATTGTGAATCTATCTACTATCAGATGTGTTTTACAAAGTGATTCAGGTTCCTGTTGGAAGGCATTAGAGCAAAAGCCCAGGCCTTATTATCCAGGCAAGTTCAGTATGAAATCCAGACTCTGCCCCTTCTTAGTTAGACTATCCTGTCATGCCTTTTTTTTTTTTTGCACCTGCAGAATATGACAAATAACAGAACATCTAACTCATTGGGTTGCTGTGAGGCTTTATTGATGTAACATTTATCAAACTCTGCCTAATCCAGAGCTAGCACTTAACAAGCACTGGCTCTTTCTAGGGTAGTTATGTCTGTCAATATTGTTTGTCAATATCCTTCCCAAACAATCATACTGACCTATTGTGACATGGGGGTCCACCAGTGTAGTAAAGTGTATTTGAGCTGGAAAATATATTTGGCAAATGTAAATCAATTCAAAGATTTGGTTATTAGGTAAAAATTATGTTTCTGCCTTTTCTTTACTCTTCTCTTTAGATGTCGGCACCACTCCTAATTACCAAGCCCAATTTCCACTGCTCTCTACAAACATAACATGACCGCACAGGTTGAGAGAGAGTTGAAAGTTTTTAATTTTAGCTAACAGAACTTTAACTCTTTAATTGCAGGGGTATATGAACTGAAGATGGTTCTGCGTGTTTCCTTCAGAAAGAAAGATGCAAAATAGAAGCAGTTATTCATCTGGCAGTGATAGTAAATATCTTCATTCCAGAAACTCAAGTTTCTCCTTGAAGATGTTGACTTCAAATGGATTTTAAAGATTTATTTTCTTTTAGTTTTACTGATTCCCTGATTTGATTTCAATGACAAAAAAAGCCAACAAGGTCAGAGGTTGTATCTTCATTGATTATAATCAATGGCTTAGTAAAGTGAGATGTGCATTACAGAGATAAAATATCTGACAACAGTTTTGCAATAACAAAATACTACTTGGGAGCCCAGATGACAGGTGGTTATGCCATTAAGATGTCCTTGGAGAAGGGAAGAGGGTGGGTGGCGGTGTGCTCATCTCCCCTGAGAGGAGAGTTCAGTGCTCTGATATTCTTGAAGTAAAGATGCAAATTCAAAGGGCAGTAAGAGATGCAAGAGTAGCATCACTCTATGTGAGCATTTGCTATTGGTAGATACTTTGATAAACTCTTTACCTAATGAATGATTTAATTCATACAACTGGCCTATGAAATTGATATTATTGTACCCTCTTGCTGAGGAGTGCTTTTCCCATGATTACACAGCCACTTGATCCTACCTATATTTACACCAAAATAAGTTTTTAAACACTTTACTAACATCTTTCCTTTTATGCATTTATTTATTCTTTCAATAAATATTTATTATGCCCCGTCTCTGTGCCGAACAAGAATCCTTGCTGTAGTGGAATTTACATTCTAGGATGCATGAGAGAGGCAGACAGTAAATGAATAAATAGATTCAGATAATACATGTTATGCGGTGGAGGAGTAAAGCACAGTAAGCAGGAACAGGCAGTGTAGCAGAGATTGATACTATTTTAAGGAGGTGGTCACCTCAATGCAGGCTTCACTGATAACATGATTATTGAGAAGCTCCTAAGGAAAATGTTCCCTCCAGCCACGCATATATTTGGAATAAGATCATCCCAGGCAGGGAAATAACATGTGGAAAGGATCTAAGACAGGGCCGTGTTTGATGTGTCCAAGAAAAAGCAGAGAAACCAGAGAGGGCAAGAGTGGTGGGAAGACAAGATTAGAGCAATAGTGGGAAAGCATCACGTAAGGACCTGTACGCCATTGCAAGGACTTTTCCTCTGAGTGATGTGGGAAGTCACTGGCAGGTCTGGAGAAAAGCCATGGCATGATCTGACTCACATCCTAAAAGGTTCACTTTGGGCTCTATACTAACAATAGTGGGTAAGTGTAGAGGCAGGGGAACGATTTAGGAGACTACTTCAATAATCCAGGTGAGAAATAATGATAGCGTGTATCACTGTGATTGCAGTGGAAAGACCTGCAGAAGGTAGAACTGCACAATTTACTGATGGTTGGACATGAGATACGAGACAGGGAGAGGATTCAAGGATTATTCTAAGTTGTATGGTTTAAGCAACTGAATTGAGTAAATTAAATCTGGAGTAGTATGTCTGTAGGGTTAAGACATGGACTTAATATAGAAACACCTAGACAGCCCAAGAGGTGGAAGGAATGGATGAAGGGATAAGGAGATGATGGATGGAATGAAGAGAAAAAAGGAGAGACGGATTCTGAAACCACCTATTTATCTTGACATTGAGTTTGAAAATAAGTTGGTAATATTTTTTGAGGCAACACGAAAATTCTGAATAAATTCTATGTGTTTGGAACTTTGAAAATCATTACAAAAAGCAACTTTAGAAATAGAAATAAATAAGATGACATTATTCCATTCAAAAGATGAATAAAGTATAAGTGAAGATTTTCATCTATTTTATGCCATTCTCAGAAGTGCACTTAAGCTGATGGTTTACATTTGCTTCCTGAAGACATGGTCCCACAGATGTTTGCCATGGTGAAGCATGTGCACAGGTACATACGTGTCTTTAGAGCTTATTAATAATTACCTACAACAAATTTCATTACAGACCATCACTGATATCACTGACTGCAAAACTTTGTTCTCATTGGTGCATATATGTTTGATTTTTATAAATATTCCAAGATGATTTGGAGATCACCCTCATGTCGAGGTCAATCAGATCATGATGGGGGCTGAGAGTCAGAAAACGAGATGCCATCATAAAGCAATGGAACTTCTTTCCTTGTGTGGCTCAGAAATTATTTCCACACACATCTTGAACAACAAAATATCAAGACAATCAGCCAGTCTCTCAATATGATTTCTTTTAAAAATAGCTCTACTCTGAATATATCAATTAATGTGTTATTTAATAAGCTTGACATTATAGTCATGTTTAATGAGGTGTTGACAATAAAAGGTGATAAATTAATTAGTACAAATTCCTCTTATTTTATTTCTTGATTTATTTTGATGAGTCTCTTGTGTAGTATTTTTAAGTGGGTAGATGGTATATTAGGGAGGCCTTTAGTAACTGGGAAATGTCTGAGATTTCAAGTTTAATCTCCAATTTAGGAGATTACTCTTCACTTACCCTAAAATGATTTACAAAATAAAGAAGATTAAAAAAAAGGAAGACACAGTGCCAGCCAAACTGAGATTGGCTTTTCACTCTTTACAAAAAGGATGTTTTCTTCCTCTCTCCTGTATTTCCTCTTTATTTCCCTGGGAGAAATAGTACGAGAAAAACACATTACTCAAAATAAGCCTGAGACTGAAAGAAAATAATAAAATCAAGTGATAGGTTACAAATGAGAAAAGAGTCCAGCAAATGAAATATCTAATGACAATGAAGATAAAGAGAATGTGTAGGAGCAGACAAAAAGCAAAGGTGGTGGAAGGGAAGACATATAGATTCAATCACAGACAGGGCCTGAAAATTAAATGCCCCCAACAAAAATTGGCTTGCAGAAAAATAAAAAGAAAATGGGGATTGCAGATGGGAGGGGATAAGTAATGCAGTCTTTTCCTTCACAGAGTAAAACCTGGCTTTAGAGAGAAGAGGCCGTTAATAAAGCTTATCCACTCAAACAGCATCAAGAGAGATCAATCCAACACGGCCCTTCAGTGAAAGCAAAACCCAGTGTTTGCACAGCTGACTGTGTGTCCACAATAAAGCCAACATGTAGGAAGAGCTCTGGATTGACAAACAGGAGCTCTAGAATCTAATTCCAGGTCTGTCACAGCTCACCAATGTCCTTCAGGAAATCCCTGGACCTCAGCATCATCGTCTATAAAATGGGAGAATCAAACTAAATGGTTTCTAAGACCACTTCTGGCTCTAGTATTTAATGACCTATACAATATCTTCCATTAAATGTCTAGAATTTGAGCCAAAAATTGTAGAATGACAAACTAATCAATGTCAGACTTGATCAATGTTTTTGATTTCTCTTCACTTTTACTCCTGGAAAGCAATCTTTTCCAAAAAGCAAAAAAAAAAAAGCAAAAGCTTTTCCAAAAAAAATGTTCATTACCTTACTAACTTGTCCATCTTTCAAGTCTCATGATTTATTAAATCCCATCAGCCTGGAAATACCCATAATGAAAATGTAATGATTCTCCCTTGTGTCTCTCTAGGATAGGATCACAAGGTGTACAGAACTGTCACTTACTAGAGCAGTATCTGTGAAATGCCAGAGTCCTCTGTATCTGGAACTTCTTAATTCCAAAGAATGTTGGAATTGGAATGATCTGAGGAAACATCTAATGATCACTTCACAAAGGATTATCAAATAATCTTTTGTAAAGAGCCACTTTCTTTAACACATTTAAAATATATTACATTTTATAGACTAAAACAGTTTTTAAAAACATTTTTAAAAAACTCAGTTTACATGTAACTTTTCTATTTCATCAGTTACTTTAAAAAAACCTACACTTTCCACTCACATATTTCACCAAAATTACTTATACCTGTCACGTATAGCCACTTAATTTTAAAAGATGTTGATTTGTTTATGGGTCTAAAGCTCTAATGGATATAAGAAAATGCAGCAGTAAGAGTGGAGAGAGTCTAGAAATATATGTCAATAATTAGCTTTGTTATCATTTTATGGAATTATTTCAGTGCAAAATATAGCAAATCCAAGCATCCACAGAGGTGAATTCCCCTCTTGCCATACACGCTAACCATCACCCTATAATTTATTGAGGTATCAGATGTGCGTATATACAATGTGCTATACACAGAATGTAAAGAACAATTAGAATAATTGAAAGAAGCTGAACGTTTATTATATTGATGACTCTAAACCAGTGAGTGTTTTACAAAATGTCAGAACTTAGAAAATTAGTTTTCTGTTACCTGGGAAATTTACCTATTACCACGCCTCATTCTGACCCCACCCTAATCCCCCCCAGACCCCGACCCAAGTAAGTCAGATAAATGATGTTTTTGCATTACTTCCTTTAAACTTCAAGGAAAGTTCCTACATGGGTCTTGAAGAAATTATTGACGTTGAAGATCTAATCAGAAATTCAATCTGTAGGAAATTGTTCTAAAGAAATAATCATAGATGGCTGCAAATACATCTTATATGCATAACTAAAAATTTTAAGTAACTACATATCAAAAAAGAATATATATATATCTATAGAAATAGGTATAATTACATTCATATCATGTAACACTGTGTAAAAAAAAAAAAAAAAAGTCTCAGACTTTTAATAGAGATGCTCACAAATCAAAAGATGCCCAGAAAATAATGTTTAAGGGGATAAGTAAATTGTAAGAATATGAACTGTATTATTCCACTGTTTTGTTTTGTTTTTTTTAAACTGCATATGAAATAAATACATAGCACAGTGTTAACAGAGGTTGTCCTATTGTGTCTTATCTGCTTGAATATTCCTCTTCCGTAGATCTCATCATATTATTCAGGCCTTTCTTTTCTCCAAAACAGGTCAAGCAGCTCAAACACATTATCTGGCTACAGTAAAAGTATACCTTCCTATTTTAGTTTCAATATTTTTTTATCTTCCTATAGGAAAACAAAGTCGACTTCAAATACATTGAAGAAATTGAGGTCACATACCTCTCATTTGATCAGTCCTCTGTTTCTCAAACTGTCCATTGATTTTAAATATTTAAAACCTCAAGTACTCACTTCAAAAGATCAAACTAACATAAAGGCAGTCATTTCAGGCCCAGTGCCAATCAATTTGGGAGAGACCATAACATGGGTCAGAAAAAGGGCAGAACACTTCAATGTACCAATAGCCACAAGGACTCGTAACATTTAAAGCCAATTATGTAGCTTGCCTTTCTCACCACCAGCATTTCTGAACAGGGGAAATTAAAGCATAAGTAACTTCTAGAAAAGGGAGGAAAGCATTAAATATAAGACCATATGACTTTTAGGTACGACATTATGTGAAAAAGGGAATAGCATTTGCATTGGTACCCATGATGCTTAAATACCAGCCGACTTTAATTTTTCTAAGTCAAACTTTCCTCAACTCTTCAATAGAAATAATACTGCCAGCTTCATAGGATTATGGTAAACCATAAATGAGCTAATGACTCTACAGTACTTAGCAAGTACAAGAAAAGAGCAAGCTCTCAAATGGTAGGTAATGGTGGCAGTTCTTGGAATGATGATGTTAAAGGAATCTTGTAATCCTAGTGCTGTTTATTTCGGTCATGCTGCTGAGAGTTAATAGAGGTAGGAGTGGAGATTACAGGTACAGCAGCAGAAACGGCCACAGTGAGAGTAGCTTTAGCAATAATCATATACTGATTATGTTCCCATTCCTGAAAACCAATGAAGGACCTAATCACATAATGATCTATACCAGGAATCAGCAAGTTATAACCTGCCTCCTGGTTTAGTACGTCCTGGGAGCTAAGAATATTTCTTACATATCTTAATGGTTGCATTTTAAATGATTATTTAAGCAACTACATAATATCCTTAACTTTGCCTCTTGACCTACAAAGTCAAAAATATTTACCAGCTGGCTCTTAAGAGGAAGAGTTTACTGATCTCCACCCTATATTGTTGATTACTGTAAAACTCCCAGGATGTCCCTTATCCTTTGTCCAAATGTTCCTCATATCCCCTAATCTGACCCACTTTAACAACCACCTTCAAATACCCATATCTTAGCAAAGTCCCCTAAATTCTCAAAATCTGTTTCCCCACCTTCTTAAATCATAGATTCCTCCCTTTTCTCTTCCACACAGCTGGTAACTTTAAGCCTAGAAAGGGAAATGTTATCCTCCCTGCTCTTCATGACCATTCCAGGCTATCCTCCTTCTCTCTGAAAATTTCAAGTTTCTTTGAAGTTCATACTAACTAATTAAGTATATTAATTAATGGTCTTAATTATGATTCACTAACAACCAACTCAGTATCTTACTGGCTTAAATCTACAAAGGTTTACTTCTCATTCACCAAATGCATCCATCTCTGGTTACTGGAAAACTTTATGTCACTGTCATTTAGAGGCCAGGTGGGTAGAACCTATATCTGGTGACACATGGTGACAGAGTTAAGGAGACACGGAGACTCATTTACTAGCTCTTGAAGATTGCCTTCCAGAGGTGACATTTCATGCTCACATTAGTGGACAAAAATGACTCATAGGAACAGGTGTAACTTCTTGAGGGCATTTCTACCAAGCAACTTGAAAGAGGGTGTAAACGGTTTCTGAACTTCACTAGAACTCTCATACTTCACCATCCGCTGTCCCTCCTTATGGCACTCAGCTGCAGATCTCAAGATCATTGCCCCTAATTCCCTGAAGTTTTAGCACATGGCCCATCTCTGTCTTGTCCTCATTTTTCCCAATACTTAGCTTTCTAATACCTACTACTCAGTTAGCTGACTTCGTTATCATTCCACCTGTATTATTTATCCCTATGGTTATAGCCTAGACTGTGAAATTACTATAACTCCAATCCCTCCTTAACCGCAAGCATGTCATACTCCCATGAACACTTCCAATCTTTCCATCTCAGCCCCTCTTGTCTCCCAATCCTAACATTCTCCCAACCACTGGAACCTCCAATCCACTGACCCTACCAAATTTTCACTGTTGATCACTCAGCCCCTATGTCTTCATTTCTTTCTCTTTTGTTCTTATATTTCATAGTCCATCATTATAATCATTCCCTTGCATACTCTGTCAGCTTTTTTGTCCCTTTCCCCCTCCTTCCTACGTTCGTTTAGGAAAATGCAACCCAGGTTCAATCCTGATCTCTACCTACTCCACACCTAGATCCAAATAGCTAAGTGGCCTTAGAAAAACACAAAACGTTGCTGACTAATCTCACTTTAAATTCATGATCACAAATTTTAAGTGGATCTTTAGAACTTCCCAGAGATACAAGACTATTCCCCTAGTCAATTTACTCTGCCATCTCTCCTACGTCCTTGCTACTCAATGTATGAGTACCAGAATAGGCAATGCCTGGGAACTTGATGTTATAAATGCAGAATCACAAGATGTGCCCATACTCAAAATGTCAAAATTTGCATTCTAACAAGAGGAATCAGGTGGTTCATATGTACATTAAAATCTAAAAATCTCTACTCTAGGTAACTGCTTCACATCTGTCTTCTTTGAGGATTCCTATTTACCTGCCTAATTTCTAACATTAGAAAGCCATAGGGCTCACTCTTCAGACATGTCCTACATCTTTACTCAACACCTTAGTTTAGATTATCCAGTCTCATCCTTTTAAATACTTTGTAAATCACAGTGGTCAAACATATACCACCAGTCACATCCTCTTCCTTATGCCTCAGATGTTTGCATTCAGTTGTCTTCTACTGTATATCCCTACTGGGATGTCTAATAGGAACCTTAAACTAAACACATTAAAAACAAGGTTCTTGATTCTCTGTCCACCCCTCCCCATCTACCAATCTGTTCCTCCAAGAGTATTCTCTATCAGTAAAGGCAGCTTCGTTCTTCAAGTGGGTCAGACCAAAATACTGGCATGATCCTGACTCCTCTCTTTTGTTCTTTATATCCAGTCCATCAGAAAATCCAGATGGCTGTATTTTCAACTACATCCAGAATCTGACCATGTCTCACTTCCTCCATTGCTACCCTAGTTAAAATTATCATTATCCTTTACATGAATTATATCAAAAGCCTCCTAACTGGTCTTCTTTCTTCTACTTTGGCCTCTTCTACAGCCGATTTATTCACTCTGTAGTTAGTTAATCCTTTTGAAACCAGTCAGATAATGTCACTCCTCTACTCAGAATTTTCTAAGGGTGTCCCATTGTCACTCAGAGGAGAATACAATGTTTTCACGGTCTACAAGGTCCTATATATTCCGGCTTCAGCTTTACTTTTTGCCTTTTTCCTAATTTTTACCTTGTTCAGTTCTTTCTAGTCATGTTGACCTATTTGTAGACCTTGAACATGCCAAGGCCACTCTCAACCCAAGGACCTTTGTACTTGTTCTTCTCTCTGCTTAGAATGTTCTTCTCCCAGATAGCTGTAAAGCTGACTCCTCATTTCCTTCAAGTCTCCTAATAAAGGCTTTCCCTCACCAAAAAAAACATAGCATCCCGACCCCATCACTCTCTATCACTTTATTTCTTATACCCAACATTTACTTCTCATAATATTTTACTTATCACTACCTGAGATAATTTGTGGTGCACATGTATTTTTGTGCTTTGCACATTGTGGGCACTCAACATATATAGTTTTATAAAATAATGAACAAATAAATTATTGGGCCTAATCAAGAGATTCCTGAGGGAAATTTCAATATTTTTTTAATAAAATAGTATATGGCTTTGTTTCTGACTTTAAATGTAATAAATTACTAATTTATAAATATTAGAAACTACAGAGGGAATATATATTTAGGAACATGATACTAAGTCTTTTGTTTGAAGAAGGTGATTATCAGCATTTTGATATGTTTTATTCTCCTTTATTTTATTATAAATATATGTGTGTGTATATATATATATACACAAAATTGAGACTTTTATATGTACAATATTCTATCCTGCTTTTGTATCTCCCATTATATCATAAGAATTTTACAAAAATTATTTAACAGCCATATAATAATTCTGACTTATAAGCATCATAATTTATTTCACCATTCTCTTACTGTTAGACATTCAAGATAGCTATTCCTAAATCTTCACTATTTTAATATGTCTAAACAAACTCCCTGTACCTAACACTCTAGTTATTTATTTAAGACAAATTACGGTAGATTGAATTACTGAGTCAAAGGGAACATTTGAAAGACTTTTGATGTATATAATCAAATTAACCTTTATAAAATTTGTGGTAATTAACATTCCTTTAAGAAGAATCTGAGAATTTAGATTTCATTACATCTTTGATGGTCCAAACTTCTTCATTTATTTTTTTAAAAATTGCAAATAATATAGATAAAAATGCTATCTCATTATTGTTTTAATGAGAATATTTTTATTAATAATGAGGTTGATCAGTTGTCCACATGTTTTGAGACCAATTCTTAAGTCCATGCTTTGCCCAGCATTCCTGACTCTTGGGTAAGGCATCTGTCCTGGAAACATGAATTCTGCTTCTGCAGTAAGAGAAATCACTTTAATTTTATTCATTAGAACTGGTCTCTAGCCAAGCAACCCTTCATCATTCTTTTTCTAATGTTGACCTGACCCAATGCTGTCATGTAATTGATCCAGTCAACACCTAATTAAGGAGGTGAGTATTGATGGTAAATAGCCACACTTTAATTTATAATGACTTTATTTCAAGAATTGTTTACCTATGGGAAAATGAGATTCCTTCTCAGTGAATTCAAACAGTGTCTATCAGAATCTCCAAATCAACCCAAATGGATTTGCCACAAGTATTTTATGTCTCAGATTTTCCCAAGGCAACAGACCAAAAGTACGATTTATGCATAGACATGATAAACTGTTACTTGTTTCAATGTGATTTGCAGGCCACTGTTAAATCTTTCCTAACCAAAATAATTTATTTAACTTACCTTCTACAATGACTTAAATTTTACCATTATAGAGACCCCGTGGCTAATGAATTTCAATGCTTTCAAGTGTAAATTTATGGTACCAAGAACCAGCATTAACACATGAGGTTCTTTTAATTCACAACAGGCAGAATGGCCATCATCATGAGATCATCATGAGATGATATCTCATTGTAGCTTTGATTTGCATTTCTGTAATGATTAATGATGTTGAACATTCTTTCATGTGTCTGTTGGCAATCTTTATATCTTCTTTGGAGAAATGTTTATTTAGGTCTTCTGCCCATTTTTGGATTGGGTTGTTTGTTTTTTTAATATTGAGCTGCATGAGCTGCTTGTAAATTTTGGAGATTAATCCTTTGTCAGTTGCTTCATTTGCAAATATTTTCTCCCATTCTGAGGGTTGTCTTTTCATCTTGTTTATGGTTTCCATTGCTGTGCAAAAGCTTTTAAGTTTCATTAGATCCCACTTGTTTATTTTTGTTTTTATTTCCATTACTCTAGGAGGTTGGTCAAAAAGGATCTTGCTGTGATTTATGTCATAGAGTGTTCTGCCTATGTTTTCCTCTAAGAGTTTGATGGTGTCTGGCCTTACATTTAGGTCTTTAATCCATTTTGAGTTTATTTTTGTGTATGGTGTTAAGGAGTGTTCTAATTTCATTCTTTTACATGTAGCTGTCCAGTTTTCCCAGAACCACTTATTGAAGAGGCTGTCTTTTCTCCACTGTATATTCCTGCTTCCTTTATCAAAGATAAGGTGACCATATGTCCGTGGCTTTATCTTTGGACTTTCTATCCTGTTCCATTGATCTGTATCTGTTTCTGTGCCAGTACCATACTGTCTTGATTACTGTAGCTTTGTAATATAGTCTGAAGTCAGGGAACCTGATTCCTCCAGCTCCGTTTTTCTTTCTCAAGATTGCTTTGGCTATTAAGGGTTTTTGTTTTTCCATACAAACTGTGAAATTTTTTGTTCTAGTTCTGTGAAAAATGCCAGTGGTAGTTTGATAGGGATTGCATTGAATCTATAGATTGCTTTGGGTAGTAGAGTCATTTTCACAATGTTGATTCTTCCAATCCAAGAACATGGTATATCTCTCCATCTATTTGTAGCATCTTTAATTTCTTTCATCAGGGTCTTATAATTTTCTGTATACAGGTCTTATGTCTCCTTAGGTGGGTTTTTCCTAGATATTTATTCTTTTTGTTGTAATGGTAAATGGGAGTGCTTTCTTAATTTCACTTTCAGCTTTGTCATCATTAGTGTATAGGAATGCAAGAGATTTCTGTGCATTAATTTTGTATCCTGTTACTTTACCAACTTCATTGATTAGCTCTAGTAGTTTTCTGGTAGCATCTTTAGGATTCTCTATGTATAGTATCATGTCATCTGCAAACAGTGACAGCTTTACTTCTTCTTTTCCAATTTGGATTCCTTTTATTTCTTTTTCTTCTCTGATTGCTGTGGCTAACACTTCCAAAACTATGTTGAATAATAGTGGTGAGAGTGGGCAAACTTTTCTTGTTCCTGATCTTAGTGGAAATGGTTTCACTTTTTCACCATTGGGGACGATGTGGTCTGTGGGTTTGTCATATACGGCCTTTATTATGTTGAGGAAAGTTCCCTCTATGCCTACTTTCTGCAGGACTTTTATCATAAATGGGTGTTGAATTTTGTTGAAAGTTTTCTCTGCATCTATAGAGATGATCATATGGATTTTCTCCTTCAATTTGTTAATATGGTGTATCACGTTGATTGATTTGCATATATTGAAGAATCCTTGCATTTGTGGCATAAACCCCACTTGATCATAGTGTATGATCCTTCCAATGTGCTGTTGGATTCTGTTTGCTAGTATTTTGTTGAGGATTTTTGCATCTATGTTCATCAGTGATATTGGTCTGTAGTTTTCTTTCTTTGTGACATCTTTGTCTGGTTTTGGTATCAGAGTGATGGTGGCCTCGTAGAATGAGTTTGGGAGTGTTCCTCCCTCTGCTATATTTTGGAAGAGTTTCAGAGGATAGGTGTTAGCTCTTCTCTAAATGTTTGATAGAATTTGCCTGTGAAGCCATCTGGTCCTAGGCTTTTGTTTGTTGGATGATTTTTAATCACAGTTTCAATTTCAGTGCTTGTGATTGGTCTGTTCATATTTTCTATTTCTTCCTGGTTCATTCTCAGAAGGTTGTGCATTTCTAAGAATTTGTCCATTTCTTCCAGGTTGTCCATTTAATTGGCATAGAGTTGCTTGTAGTAATCTCTCATGATCCTTTGTATTTCTGCAGTGTCAGGTGTTACTTCTCCTTTTTCGTTTCTAATTCTATTAATTTGAGTCTTCTCCCTTTTTTTCTTGATGAGTCTGGCTAATGGTTTATCAATTTTGTTTATCTTCTCAAAGAACCAGCTTTTAGTTTTATTGATCTTTGCTATCCTTTCCTTCATTTCTTTTCCATTTATTTCTGATCTGATCTTTATGATTTCTTTCCTTCTGCTAACTTTGGGGTTTTTTTGTTCTTCGTTCTCTAATTGCTTTAGGTGTAAGGTTAGGTTGTTTATTTGAGCTGTTTCTTGTTTCTTAAGGTAAGATTGTATTGCTATCAACTTCCCTCTTAGAACTGCATTTGCTACATCCCGTAGGTTTTGGGTCATCGTGTTTTCATTGTCATTTGTTTCTAGGTATGTTTTGATTTCTTCTTTGATTTCTTCAGTGATCTCTTGGTTATTAAGTAGTGTGTTGTTTAGCCTCCATGTGTTTGTATTTCTTACAGATTTTGTCCTGTAATTGATATGTAGTCTCATAGCGTTGTGGTCGGAAAAGATACTTCATACAATTTTAATTTTCTTAAATTTACCAAGGCTTGATTTGTGACCCAAGATATGATTTATACTGGAGAATGTTCCATGAGCACTTGAGAAGAAAGTGTATTCTGCCGTTTTTGGATGGAATGTTCTATAAATATAAATTAAGTTCATCTTGTTTAATGTATCATTTAAAGCTTGTGTTTCCTTATTTATTTTCATTTTGGATGTTTGGTCCATTGGTGAAAGTGGGGTGTTAAAGTCCCCTACTATGATTGTGTTACTGTCAATTTCACCTTTTATAGCTGTTAGTATTTGCCTTATGTATTGAGGTGCTCCTATGTTGGGTGCATATATATTTATAATTGTTACATCTTCTTCTTGGATTGATCCCTTGATCATTATGTAGTGTCCTTCTTTGTCTCTTGTAATAGTCTTTGTTCTAAAGTCTATTTTGTCTGATATGAGTATTGCTACTCCAGCTTTCTTTTGATTTCCATTTGCATGGAATATCTTTTTCCATCCCCTCACTTTCAGTCTGTATGTGTCCCTAGGTCTGAAGTGGGTCTCTTGTAGGCAGCATATATACAGGTCTTGTTTTTGTATCCATTCAGCCAATCTATGTCTTTTGGTTGGAGCATTTAATCCATTTACAATTAAGGTAATTATCAATATGTATGTTTGTATTACCATTGTCTTAATTGTTTTGGGTTTATTATTGTAGGCCTTTTCCTTCTCTTGTGTTTCCTGCCTAGAGAAGTTCCTTAGCATTTGTTGTAAAGCTGGTTTGTTGGTGCTGAATTCTCTTAGCTTTTGCTTGTCTGTAAAGGTTTTAATTTCTCCATCAAATCTGAAAGAGATCCTTGCTGGGTAGAGTAATCTTGATTGTAGGTTTTTCTCCTTCATCACTTTAAATATGTCCTGCCACTCCCTTCTGGTTTGCAGAGTTTCTGCTGAAAGATCAGCTGTAAACCTTATAGGGATTCCCTTATGTGTTTTTTGTTGTTTTTCCCTTGCTGCTTTTAATATTTTTTCCTTGTATTTAATTTTTGACAGGTTGATTAATATGTGTCTTGGCATGTTTCTCCTTGGATTTTTCCTGTATGGGACTCTCTGTGCTTCCTGGACATGATTAACTATTTCCTTTCCTGTATTAGGGAAGTTTTCAACTATAATCTCTTCAAATATTTTCTCAGTCCCTTTCTTTTTCTCTTCTTCTTCTGGGACCCCTATAATTTGAATGTTGGTACATTTAATGTTGTCCCAGAGGTCTCTAAGACTGTCCTCAATTCTTTTCATTCTTTTTTCTTTATTCTGTTCTGCAGTAGTTATTTCCACTATTTTATCTTCCAGGTCACTTATCCGTTCTTCTGCCTCAGTTATGCTGCTATTGAGCCCTTCCAGAGAAGTTTTAATTTCATCTATTGTGTTGTTCATCACTGTTTGTTTGCTCTTTAGTTCTTCTAGGTCCTTATTAAACGTTTCTTGTATTTTCTCTATTCTACTTCCAAGATTTTGGATCATCTTTACTGTCATTACTCTGAATTCTTTTTCAGGTAGACTGCCTATTTGCTCTTCATTTGTTTGGTCTGGTGGGTTTTTACCTTGCTCCTTCATCTGCTGTGTGTTTCTCTGCCTTCTCATTTTGCTTAACTTACTGTGTTTGGGGTCTCCTTTTCAGAGGCTGCAGGTTCGTAGTTCCCGTTGTTTTGATGTCTGCCCCCAGTAGCTAAGGTTGGTTCAGTGGGTTGTGTAGGCTTCCTGGTGGAGGGGACTAGTGCCTGTGTTCTGGTGGATGAGGCTGGATCTTGTCTTTCTGGTGGGCAGTTCCACGTCTGGTGGTGTGTTTTGGGGTGTCTGTGACCTTATTATGATTTTAGGCAGCCTCTCTGCTAATGGATGGGGCTGTGTTCCTGTCTTGCTAGTTGTTTGGCATAGGGTGTCCAGCACTGTAGCTTGCTGGTCGTTGAGTGGAGCTGGGTCTTGGTGTTGAGATGGAGATTTCTGGGAGATTTTTGCCATTTGATATTATGTGGAGCTGGGAGGTCTCTTGTGGACCAGTGTCCTGAACTTGGCTCTCCTACCTAGTGGCACAGCCCTGACGCCTGGCTGGAGCACCAAGAGCCTTTCATCCACACGGCTCAGAATAAAAGGGAGAAAAAAAGAAAGAAAGGTAGAATATTTTAAACGAAATAAAATAAAATAAATAAAGTAAAATAAAATAGTTATTAAAATAAAAAATAAAAATAATCATTAAGAAAAAAGTTTTCTTTAAGTAATAAAACAAACACAAAAAAACAGAACCCTAGGACAAATGGTGAAAGCAAAGCTATACAGACAAAATCTCACTCAGAAGCATACACATACACACTCACAAAAAGAGAAAAAGGGAAAAATATATATATATATCGTTGTTCCCAAAGTCCACCTCCTCAATTTGGGATGATCGTTGTCTATTCAGGTATTCCACAGATGCAGGTACATCAAGGTGACTGTGGAGCTTTCATCCGCTGCTCCTGAGGCTGCTGGGGGAGATTTCCCTTTCTCTTCTTTGTTCGCACAGCTCCCGGGGTTCAGCTTTGGATTTGGACCCGCCTCTGCGTGTAGGTCGCCTGAGGGCGTCTGTTCTTCGCTCAGACAGGACAGGGTTAAAGGAGCAGCTGCTTCGGGGGCTCTGGCTCACTCAGGCCGGGGGAGGGAGCGGTACGGAGGAGGCGGGGCGAGCCTGCGGCGGCGGAGGCCAGCGTGACATTGCAGCAGCCTGAGGCGCGCCGTGCGTTCTCCCGGGGAAGTTGTCCCTGGGTCCCGGGAGCCTGGCCGTGGCGGGCTGCACAGGCTCCCGGGAGGGGCGGTGTGGATGTGACCTGTGCTCGCACACAGGCTTCTTGGTGGCGGCAGCAGCAGCCTTAGCGTCTCATGCCCGTCTCTGGGGTCCGCGCTGATAGCCGCGGCTCGCGCCCGTCTCTGGAGCTCGTTTAGGCGGCGCTCTGAATCCCCTCCCCTCGCGCACCAGGAAACAAAGAGGCAAGAAAAAGTCTCTTGCCTCTTCGGCAGGTCCAGACCTTTTCCAGGACTCCCTCCCGGCTAGCCGTGGCGCACTAGCCCCCTTCAGGCTGTGTTCACGCCACCAACCCCAGTCCTCTCCCTGCGATCCGACCGAAGCCCGAGCCTCAGCTCCCAGCCCCCGCCCGCCCCGGCGGGTGAGCAGACAAGCCTCTCGGGCTGGTGAGTGCTGCTCGGCGCCGATCCTCTGTGCGGGAATCTCTCCGCTTTGCCCTCCGCACCCCTGTGGCTGCGCTCTCCTCCGTGGCTCTGAAGCTTCCCCCCTCTGCCACCCGCAGTCTCCGCCCGCAAAGGGGCTTCCTAGTGTGTGGACACTTTTCCTCCTTCACAGCTCCCTCCCAGAGGTTCAGGTCCCGTCCCTATTCTTTTGTCTCTGTTGTTTCTTTTTTCTTTTGCTCTACCCAGGTACGTGGGGAGTTTCTTGCCTTTGGGGAGGTCTAAGGTCTTCTGCCAGCATTCATTAGGTGTTCTGTAGGAGTTGTTCCACATGTAGATGTATTTCTGATGTATCTGTGGGAAGGAAGGTGACCTCCACGTCTTACTCTTCCACCATCTTGAAGCTCCTCCCTCAATACTGTGATTCTTATAAGTTTTTCTCCTGTGAACTAAAACTCTTAATCCAGAAAAGTCCAAAGTTGTGGGAAAGGGAAGCAAACATGTGTGAGTGTTTTGTTAGGTGTATTAGTGACATGAGTCATTCTTGCTTCCACTCTTAACTCCTAGACTTTTTTGTTCCCGTTGAGAAGAAAACAGCATGATATATTCATCACCGGGTCAAAACATATATCACACCCTGTTGGAAAACAGCCTAAGCATACAAGGTGTTGTCTTCCAACACGCGTCAAAAGTGGCCTCTCGTTCTTTAATGCCAGCTGCTTCCGAATGTTGTGATAAATGCTGTAACAGCGGCTTCCACAAAGTAGAATTGCCGGAGAGTCTGACTCACTTTCTCCTGCAATTTATTTCTGTGTTGAAAATCTGAAGAGACCAACCTCACATAGAGCACTGTGGTTTGAAGCTAAGATAGTGATGCTACTGCCATACCAACTGCCATCACTGATTGGAGACACCTTCTTTTCTCCTTGTCCTACCTTCCAATCTCCTTCCAGTACTGCCCAAGGGCAGAACCTAGCAGCAATCTGTCAGAAAAAAGGATCCGAAATGTAATAAGCAGTCTTCTGGCTCCATTGACAGAGAAGAGTGTATAAAAGGACAAGTATGGAGCTGAGGAACAATAAAAACCATCCGACACAGGCACAGTCCTCAAGGAATATCAAGGTGGCAAATTCATAATCATTCATTCCTTCTCCCAATCTCAAAATTACTATTAACTATTTAATCCAATTCTTTCTTGATCTAAAGCCCAGGCTAAAGCCTAAGAAGAAGGAAATGTCTAAATTTTCTTTTCAAGGACAAAACAGAGTTTTATAGAATAAAAAATGAGGCTACTGTATCAGTAATCTAAGGATTACTGAACCCTTAATACGGACCAGGCACTTTTCTAAGCATTTTACTCCTATTGCCTCACTGAACTCTCAAACACTCCTGTGCTTAAGCACTATGATGGCCCTAATCTCAATGATGAGGAAACCGAAGTTGCAAAGAGGTTAAATATTATAATTTGCCCAAGGTCACTGCTTTGTGTTGGTTTCACTCTATCAATAACCTGTGTTGTGTCTGGACCAGCCCTTGTGGTTCTTATTATGATTGCAAGGGACCCTTCATCAATAACCAGCAGGAAACTTCGAAAAAAATAAAAAAGGTTTATTAGTCATAGGTCCTGGAAAGCACATGGCACACCTGGGGCCATCAAGCAAGGTCAGGGATACAGAGAGAAAAAGAGAATGACCAGGCCTGGGGTTCTGCTTTTATTAGAGTTGAGGATGGGGGCCAAGGGATTCAAAGGCTCACTCTTCACTGGTGAATTTAAAACATAAGAACAGGAATTTAGGGCTTCCCTGGTGGCGCAGTGGTTGAGAATCTGCCTGCCAATGCAGGGGACACGGGTTCGAGCCCTGGTCTGGGAAGATCCCACATGCCGCGGAGCAACTGGGCCCGTGAGCCACAACTACTGAGCCTGCGCGTCTGGAGCCTGTGCTCCGCAACAAGAGAGGCCGCGACAGTGAGAGGCCCGCGCACGGCGATGAAGAGTGGCCCCCACTCGCCGCAACTAGAGAAAGCCCTCGCACAGAAACGAAGACCCAACACACCCAAAAATAAATAAATAAATAAATTTTTAAAAAAGAACAGGAATTTACAGCACAGGAAGAAAAAAAAAAAAAAAAAGGAAAGTGGCCCGAACAGTCAGTTATCAACATCAGCCAAGATCTCTAAAACAAAGTGTGCGTTGGGGGGTAGGCGGGAGGGTGAGGTTAGCCTGGCTCTTTATCTAGTCATGTGGCTGGCAGTGTGTTTATTCCAGATAACCATCTGTCTCTGAAGCAGATGCCTCTTTGAAGTGGATGCTTCTACAATCAAAGCTCAAGTCAGGCACTTACAATACAAACAAACAAACAAACCCACCAGGTCTTACACTACAGTCACCCAGGTAGCAAATGGTTCGGATACAAACTCAGCCTACCTGGCTCCAAAGTCCATATGCTTAGTGACTACAACTACCCCTCTGATCTCATCTCACTTTAACATGCAGGACCCCTTATAACCAAGCTGACATTTTTTTTTGAAGCAGTTTGCTAGGACTCAATTTAGCTTAATTGTCCTATTGAGCTTTATTATCAACATACCCAAATGGACTAATGAATTAAATGAACATATACTAGTGTTGACCTGAAACAAATAAACTGTCAGATGTTTTGCCAGCAAAGATGGGTCTATTTGGCATCAGCAAAGAATTGCAATTTGGGGTCTAAAACCATGGTGAGCCATGTGCAAGTCCCCAAAGGGCAAGGGAATGAGAACTCTTTTACAGAAGCGAAAAGGAAGTGGAAGGGCTCTAGTAAACAGAGTCCATGGTTTTTTATTGGCTGAGTCCTTGCCAGGGAAGAAGAGGAGTCTTTCTTCTTCCTGTTGGACTCTGCGATTGTCTCAGCGTGCTCCGCCTTCTGGTCTCCCAACCTATTTAATTGAGGTTTCTTTTTATTAAATTTTTACATGAAACTCACAACCTCAGCCTGATTTCTTGCTATATGAACTTGGGCCTAAAACACAGGTAAAATGAAAGGAATAGCAAACAATAAGTACATATTATATGAGTGGATTAATTATTTCTCCCCGCAAAGGTGTACAATGTACCCACCATGTTTGATAGAAAATAAGCCCACTCTTATCTGTACAGTATATAAGAAACTTCAAATATGAGGTATTCAGCAACTTCCTCTTCTGTTCTGTACCAAAGGAAGAGGAGCTACCAGAGTCCAATGTCTATGTTTTAGAAGGGAGAAAGGCAAAACTTACCATCTCTCTTAAGGAAGCTAGACAAGGTTATTGGGTTACAAAGCCCAAGAGATATTATACTGGCATTTTCTGAGGTCCGACACCATGGAAGCAATATATCAGGGAGCCCTGAGTAAGGGTTTGACTTTTGGTGCCCTCTCTAAAATCTTGAACACACTTTAATTACCTTTGAGTTATGAATAATATTGAAGCCAATTAGAATAAGGTTATAGTTTCAAGGGTGGACCCATAAAAAGCAGCCTCTCATTCTTACAGCAAATACCAAGAGAGTCTTTAGATGTCAGATTTCCTGGTCCACGACTTATATGTAATCAGTAGCCCAGCATCTCCTTGTCCTTAGCTAATAAAAATTGAAATTGTAACATGGACCTTATTAACCCTCCATGAAAAAAAAAATTATTAATGAATATACTCATTGTCCTTCATCCTAGAAGTGTATCTGGACCAGAATAAAAGACAAAGGAGTCCTCTGATAAAATTGGTAAGATAGAAACAATGTCCCAAAGTGTCCCCTCTTCAAGTTATGTTTTTTCTTCCTGTCATTCTTCTTTTCTGCAGCTCCCATTTCCCCTTTGTTCTCTTACTCTCATTCACTGTAAGACCACTTTAGCCCTGCCATTAGTAAGAAGTTACTGAGGATACATCCTTAACTATAACTTTGGTTCCTTTTTCTACTATGCTCTATCAAATACCTTCATGAGCTTCTCCTGTGCTCCTCATCCCCAACCCTAACTTAACCTAGACAGCTGGGTCCTTGTGGTATTCTCTTGGAAAATGACTTTTAATATGCCACAAAATCCCTAGTTCACTGTTCTCTTTCTGGTCCTTAAGATACAAAAAATTCAGACTGAGAGAGTGTCTAGTCTTTCATCTGCAGAAAACCTTAATTTATTGACCAGTTACCCAGGTGCTGATCTTCTATTTTATTCCCTAAAGCATCCATGTTTTGATATTTTTTAATGAAATCTTAAGACATACCCTTCATACCTAAACTACCAGCTGCATCCCCACAGCAGGCATCTCCTTAATGTGACAGGCAAGCACATTATGCTAAGTAGATAATCACAACAATTAACTGAAAAGGTTATAATTTCATCCTGTTGCGTACAGTTGGCCTGTCAAAAATAATTAGGTTAAAATAGATCTCAAGACTCCCTCTGCAAAACTGAGAGAAAAAAAAAAAAAAGGAAAGAAAAGAAAAAGAAGACAACTAAGAACTACTAAGTTGGCCAAATTAAATGTTCTGTAATTTCACTGCTGGCTGAAACACTAGAGAGATATTTAGTAGAAGAGTCCAACTCAGTTGGAAGTGTTTCATTTCTGTTTCAGTGATTCTCAACAAAAATATTGAAAAAAAATCTATATGGCAGAATTTCAAGGCAGAAGGGCTGGCCAAAAAGATAATCTCTCAACATTCACAAGCAAATAAGAAAAAATATAGAAGTATATAGAAATAGTTCTATTAACAGTTCTGAATCCTACCTTCAGTTTTGCTTGCCCTCATGTTTGGCATTTTAATTGATCAAGAGCCAGCTGTTTGCATCTGGTCTCTTGTCTCCTCTCACAATCTAATTATGTGTGGGATTTGGAGCACCTCACTTTACCTCTTTAGTTGCTACTTTCATTACTGATAAAAGTAAAAGCTCAAACTGAAGTGCAAAAGTATTACCCAGTTTAACATTCTTTAATTCTACTAAAATTCTCTACACCAAAGGTGAACTTTGACTCAATCACAGCATGGTCACTGCCACCTGAAGAGAGATTTTCATTCTTCAAGAATGATGCCATTCCTTATTTTTTTCAATTCCCACTTTATGTCCTGCTATTACAGGTAGAATATAGATCATCATTATCTTCAAATGCTTGCCCTCAGAAAACTTTCAGTATAGTTAATGAAGCAGAATTGAAACACATGACACAATTAGAGAAACAAAATAGAGTGGGAAAAATACGTGAAAGTAAATACTAGCATATCAAAATCTGGCTAGTCTAGGAAATGAAAGATCACTGTGGCTTACATCATCAACTGCTTGGAAATTTCATTAAATATTTTTTATATCCTAAAACAAACCATGTATATTGTATTTAAATAATTTGGAGACTTATATAGTGTGAAAGATCACAAAAGTACAAGAAGAGCAGTAGAGACACAAACTGTATTGATGATGCCTCTTTTCACAGAGGCTATTTTTATAAGTTTTCTTCTTGTAGGGTTTTTAAATACTGTTAAACCGTTCATCCTGTGTTTTCCAGAAAGGATCTGAGGATGTGTTCTTTGCCTTTTGAATTTATTTCTCTTCCAAAATTTCCCCATCAAACTTTTTTTTATCTTTACCAAATCATCATGACCAAAACATGATAATTTCCTATTTTCAACTCCTAGATCTATTTGTATGTTTGACCTGCCTTTTTTCAACTGTTTATCATGCTTGCTACTAAAGAAATCTATTATAGTCCGTAACACACCAAATCACTCTGCATGATACATTCTTTATTCATGGGCCCTGCCAGTAAACTAGGACCTCCATGAACACAAGGATTCTGTCATATTCATCTTTAAACCCCAGTTCCTGTACAGTGTTTTCCATTTAGTAAATATTAACAGCAGATACTATCGGTTTCCTACATAAGAATGATTCTTCCCCCTTTGGCATTTCTAACAGAGCTTAGAGTTCATTTAAGCACCCACTCTTTTCTACATTACCATGTGCTTAAAGAGATGAGTCATCACCCCAGTCCCAGTGAGTAAATTACATTCTAAAAAGAACAATGGTCTCATTCATTTTGCCAGTGATTGAGGTTAGGTGGTAATTGGAAAGAACATTTTATCTCACACAATAAAAATTTCCATGGTATGGTATTTCTAAGGTCAGTTAACTGAGCAATGAAATGAGGTCATCAAGGACCCAAGTTCTTTCTATCTTTTTCCTTCTACTATCCTCGGCAGGTTGGCTTTATCCTCAGACTGGATCTGCCTCTTTGTAAGATGACAGCTCCCAGTTCTCTGATGTCACCTACAAACAGGAAAATGCAGAACAGAAATTTTAGCTAATGAGTTGCTAAGAAAAGTCCTTTGGCATTATGTTAAAGATTTTTCTTGCCAATTAAAATAGACACAGAAAGAAAAGGCCACTCTCCTCTTCTACATATTTGTGCTCTTCATATGTGACATTTGGAACTATGACTATAATTTTACAACCCTAAGTAGATCCAGCTTGAATACAGAACCAACATTTTGAGAAAAGCAGAGCAAAAAAATAGAATAAGCCTTGCTGATTTAACCAAACTTGACAACTGCCCCATCGCAGGATTTACAATATAAATTTTCCTTTCTTGTTTCATTTTCTAGGGTTTTTATCTTACTTACTGTCAAAATCACCACAAAAAATATATTTTACTAATGAATAATTTCAATCCTGTAAAAATCACTGGAGTGTAGAAAGGAATCAAGATACTTTGTTTAAACCAGGGTTTCTCAACTGCAGCACTATTGACATTT
Organism: Eubalaena glacialis; assembly: GCF_028564815.1. Classification (NCBI taxonomy): domain Eukaryota; kingdom Metazoa; phylum Chordata; class Mammalia; order Artiodactyla; family Balaenidae; genus Eubalaena; species Eubalaena glacialis. Next base: position 121,240,987 of record NC_083716.1, on the reverse strand, counting down.
TGAGCCAGAAAATCCTTTGTCATGGAGGTGGTAGGAGGCATTGTACGATGTTTACGAGCATCCTGGCCTCTACCCACTAGATGCCAGTAGCTGCCCACCACTCAAGTGTGACAACCAAAATGTCTCCAGAAATTGCCAAAAGTCCTCTGGCACGAATATTTGACGCCAGTTGAGAACCACTGGTCAAAACCTATCATTTTGTAGATAAGTAAACTTAGATTCAGAGGATGAAGTTTCTTTCTTCAAGAAACTTTCTCAAGATCACACAACTATAAAGTAATAGAGGGAATAGAAATCCATGTGTACCAATTTTCAACAAATGCACATTGTGTGGCTATTCCTCTTTCATCTATAGGCCACTATGTTTAACGGATTAATGAATCAAGCAACAGTATGTGAATGAAATGATGGAGATGCATTAGTATTAGGTTTACTGTTCATGACCGAAAGTCAAAATAAGTGTTTCAAACACGATTTTTTTTCCTCACATAAACCCAGGCCTAGTAGGAAGAATCTTACCAGGACCCTGGTTTCTTCTGTCTCTTTGTTTTACTAACCTAAATACACAGCTTCTGCTTCAAAGTCCAAGATACTTTCTCTAGTGCTGGCCATCATATCCTCATTTGAGCCATGGGAAGAAGGAGGAAAGGAGGCGGGAAGTGGTCACAGCATCCCACCTCCAATGATGTATCACATTTCCCACACCATTTCCATTCCCTCCTATGGCGTAGAACCCTGCTGCAAGGAAGGCCAGAGACAGTCATCTTTATTTGGGGCAGCTGTCTCCAGCTTGCATAAATTGTTCTACCACTGAAGAATAAAGGGAGAGATGATTTTGAGGGACAATGAGTGTCTGAGCTACAGGAAGAATGAGAAAGATAGGAAGACAGAATGAAAGAAAGCAGAAGGGGGGAGGAAAAAGGAAGAATATTAATGTAAACTGCCTAGAACCTAGTAGATCCTCAATAAAGATGAGTTATCTTTCCTCTTCCAATCCTCCTTTGGAGTTGATTAAGTACTATCACTAGCTGTTCTGATTATAAGAGGAAGTGGCCAATTATTTAAAACTAAGAGCAAAACCTAAATGCAAATCCTAAACTAAATTTAAATTAAATGTAGACCAGAGGGCAGACAGCAGAAGCAAGAAGAACTACAAAACTGCAGCCTGTGGAAGAAAAACCACATTCACAGAAAGATAGACAAGATGAAAAGGCAGAGGGCTATGTACCAGATGAAAGAACAAGATAAAACCCCAGAAAAACAACTAAATGAAGTGGAGATAGGCAACCTTCCAGAAAAAGAATTCAGAATAATGATAGTGAAGATGATCCAGGACCTCGGAAAAAGAATGGAGGCAAAGATCGAGAAGATGCAAGAAATGTTTAACAAACACCTAGAAGAATTAAGGAAAAAACAAACAGAGATGAACAATACAACAACTGAAATGAAAACTACACTAGAAGGAATCAATAGCAGAATAACTGAGGCAGAAGAACGGATAAGTAACATGGAAGACAGAATGATGGAATTCACTGCTGAGGAACAGACTAAATAAAAAAGAATGAAAAGAAATGAAGACAGCCTAAGAGACTTCTGGGACAACATTAAACGCAACAACATTCTCATTATAGGGGTCCCAGAAGGAGAAGAGAGAGAGAAAGGACCCGAGAAAATATTTGAAGAGATTATAGTCAAAAACTTCCCTAACATGGGAAAGGAAATAGCCACCCTAGTCCAGGAAGCACAGAGAGCCCCATACAGGATAAACCCAAGGAGAAACACGCCAAGACACATAGTAATCAAATTGGCAAAAATTAAAGACAAAAAAAATTATTAAAAGCAGCAAGGGAAAAACGACAAATAACATACAAGGGAACTCCCATAAGGTTAACAGCTGATTTCTCAGCAGAAACTCTAGAAGCCAGAAAGGAGTGGCATGATATACTGAAAGTGATGAAAGGGAAGAATGTACAACCACGATTAATCTACCCAGCAAAGATCTCATTCAGTTTCGATGGAGAAATCAAAAGCTTTACAGACAAGCAAAAGCTAAGAGAATTCAGCACCACCAAACCAGCTTTACAACAAATGCTAAAGGAAATTCTCTAAGTGGGAAACACAAGAGAAGAAGAGAACCTACAAAAACAAACCCAAAACAATTAAGAAAATGGTCATAGGAACATACATATCGATAATTACCCTAAACGTGAATGGATTAAATGCTCCAACCAAAAGACACAGGCTGAATGGATACAAAAACAAGACCCATATATATGCTGTCTACAAGAGATCCACTTCAGACCTAGGGACACATTCCGACTGAAAGTGAGGGGATGGAAAAAGATATTCCATGCAAATGGAAATCAAAAGAAAGCTGGAGTAGCAATACTCATATCAGATAAAATAGACTTTAAAATAAAGAATGTTACAAGAGACAAGGAAGGACACTACATAATGATCAGGGGATCAATCCAAGAAGAAGATATAACAATTATAAATATATATGCACCCAACATAGGAGCACCTCAATACATAAGGCAACTGATAACAGCTATAAAAGAGGAAATCGACAGTAACACAATAATAGTGGGGGACTATAACACCTCACTTACACCAATGGACAGATCATACAAGTGGAAATAAACAAGGAAACAAAAGTTTTAAATGACACAATAGACCGGATAGATTTAATTGATATTTATAAGACATTCCATCCAAAAACAGCAGATTACACTTTCCTCTCAAGTGTGCATGGAACATTCTCCAGGATAGATCACATCATGGATCACAAATCAAGCCTCAGTAAATTTAAGAAAATTGAAAACATATCAAGCATCTTTTCTGACCACAACGCTATGAGATTAGAAATCAATTACAGGGAAAAAAAATAAAAAACTCAAACACATGGAGGCTAAACAATACATTACTAAATAACCAAGAGATCACTGAAGAAATCAAAGAGGAAATCAAAAAATACCTAGAGACAAATGACAATGAAAACACGACGATCCAAAACCTATGGGATGCAGCAAAAGCAGTTCTAAGAGGGAAGTTTATAGCTGTACAAGCCTACCTCAAGAAACAAGAAAAATCTCAAATAAACAATCTAACCTTACACCTAAAGGAACTAGAGAAAGAAGAACAAACAAAACCCAAAGTTAGCAGAGGGAAAGAAATCATAAAGACCAGAGAGGAAATAAATGAAATAGAAACAAAAAAAAACAATAGTAAAGATCAATAAAACTAAAAGCTTGTTCTTTGAGAAGATAAACAAAATTGATAAACCATTAGCCAGGCTCAACAAGAAAAAGAGGGAGAGGACTCAAATCAATAAAATTAGAAATGAAAAGGGAGAAGTTACAACAGACATGGCAGAAACATGAAGCATCCTAAGAGACTACTACAAGCAACTCTATGCCAATAAAATGGACAACCTGGAAGAAATGGACAAATTCTTAGAAAGGTATAACCTTCCAAGACTGAACCAGGAAGAAATAGAAAAAATGAACAGACCAATCACAAGCAATGAAATTGAAACTGTGATTAAAAATCTTCCAACAAACAAGAGTCCAGGACCAGATGGCTTCACAGGTGAATTCTATCAAACATTTAGAGAAGAGCTAACACCCATTCTTCTCAAACTCTTCCAAAAAATTGCAGAGGAAGGAACACTCCCAAACTCATTCTATGAGGCCACCATCACCCTGATACCAAAACCAGACAAAGTTACTACAAAAAAAGAAACTTCCAGACAAATATCACTGATGAATATAGATGCAAAAATCCTCAACAAAATACTAGCAAACAGAATCCAACAACACATTAAAAGGATCATATACCATGATCAAGTGGGATTTATCCCAGGGATGCAAGGATTCTTCAATATATGCAAATCAATCAATGTGATACACCATATTAACAAATTGAAGAATAAAAACCATAGGGTCCTCTCAATAGATGCAGAAAAAGATTTTGACAAAATTCAACACCCATTTATGATAAAAACTCTCCAGAAACTGGGCATAGAGGGAACCTACCTCAACATAATAAATACCATATATGAAAAACCCACAGCAAAATCATTCTCAATGGTGAAAAACTGAAAGCATTTCCTCTAAGATCAGGAACAGGACAAGGATGTCCACTCTCGCCACTATCATTCAACATAGTTTTGGACGTCCTAGCCATGGCAATCAGAGAAGAAAAAGAAATAAAAGGGATACAAATTGGAAAAGAAGAAGTAAAACTGTCACTGTTTGCAGATGACATGATACTATACATAGAGAATCCTAAAGATGCTACCAGAAAACTACTAGAGCTAATCAATGAATTTGGTAAAGTTGCAGGATACAAAATTAATGCACAGAAATCTCTTGCATTCCTATATACTCATGATGAAAAATCTGAAAGAGAAATTAAGGAAACACTCCCATTTACCATGGCAACAGAAAGAATAAAATACCTAGGAATAAACCTATCTAGGGAGACAAAAGACCTGTATGCAGAAAACTATAAGACACTGATGGAAGAAATTAAAGAAGATACCAACAAATGGAGAGATATACCATGTTCTTGGATTGGAAGAATCAACACTGTGAAAATGACTATACTACCAAAGCAGTCTACAGATTCAATGCAATCCCTATCAAATTACCAATGGCATTTTTTACGGAACTAGAACAAAAAATCTTAAAATTTGTATGGAGACACAAAAGACCCTGAATAGCCAAAGCAGTCTTGAGGGAAAAAAACCAAGCTGGAGGAATCAGACTCCCTGACTTCAGACTATACTATAAAGCTACAATAATCAAGACAATATGGTACTGGCACAAAAACGGAAACATAGATCAATGGAACAAGACAGCAAACCCAGAGATAAACCCACGCACCTATGGTCAACTAATCTATGACAAAGGAGGCATGGATGTACAATGGAGAAAAGACAGTCTCTTCAATAAGTGGTGCTGGGAAAAGTGGACAGCTACATGTAAAAGAATGAAATTAGAACACTCCCTAACACCATACACAAAAATAAACTCAAAATGGATTAGAGACCTAAATGTAAGACTGGACACTATAAAACTCTTAGAGGAAAACATAGGAAGAACACTCTTTGACATAAATCACAGCAAGGTCTTTTTTGATCCACCTCCTAGAGTAATGGAAATAAAAACAGAAATAAACAAATGGGACCTAGTGAAACTTCCAAGCTTTTGCACAGCAAAGGAAAGCATAAACAAGATGAAAAGACAACCCTCAGAATGGGAGAAAATATTTGCAAATGAATCAACGGACAAAGGATTAATCTCCAAAATATATAAACAGCTCATGCAGCTCAATATTAAAAAAAAACAAACAACCCAATCAAAAAATGGGCAGAAGACCTAAATAGACATTTCTCCAAAGAAGACATACAGATGGCCAAGAAGCACATGAAAAGCTGCTGAACATCACTAATCATTAGAGAAATGCAAATCAAAACTACAATGAGGTGTCACCTCACACCATTTAGAAAGGGTATCATCAGAAAATCTGCAAACAACAAATGCTGGAGAGAGTGTGGAGAAAAGGGAACCCTCTTGCACTGTTCGTGGGAATGTAAATTGATACAGCCAGTATGGAGGTTCCTTAAAAAACTAAAAGTAGAATTACCATATGACCCAGCAATTCCACTACTGGGCATATACCCAGAGAAAACCATAATTCAAAAAGACACATGCACCCCAATGTTCATTGCAGCACTATTTACAATAGCCAGGTCATGGAAGCAACCTAAATGCCCATCGACAGATGAATGGATAAAGAAGTTGTGGTGCATATATACAATGGAATATTACTCCGCCATAAAAAGGAACGAAATTGGGTCATTTGTTGAGACGTGGATGGATATAGAGACTGTCATACAGAGTGAAGTAAGTCAGAAAGTGAAAAACAAATATCATATATTAACGCATATATGTGGAACTTAGAAAAATGGTACAGATGAACCAGTTTGCAGGGCAGAAATTGAGACACAGATGTAGAGAACAAATGTCTGGACACCAAGGGGGGAAAGCGGCGGGGGTGTGGAGGTGGTGGTGTGATGAATTGGGAGATTGGGATTGACATGTATACACTGATGTGTATAAAATGGATGACTAATAAGAACCTGTTGTATAAAAAATATATATATATATATAAAATTAAATGCAACTTTCCTGGTATTTTTATTCAAACAGAGAACTAAGGGTTTCATCTCATTCTCTTTCTGATAGCCCTTTCATGTGCAACATCGTTATTATTATTTTTTTAATTCTAGAGTTGTATTCTGCTGCTTTCTGACACTAATTCATCATCTCCGCTGTGCTTACAGCCTTTACTTCTAAGCTGGTTTCCCCTCAAAGATGTAGGAACACAATATATTATTAATTTTTTAATCTCATGATCATTTCATAGCAGATGGGGTAGGAAATATGTTGCATGACAGATGGTTATTAAAGAAGTTTGCTGGTCAATCACAACCCATATGGACTTTTTGTTTACACATCTGATCATGCACTGAAAGGATACATTTAGGGAATTCTCAGAATAATTTACATTGTTTTCAACAACTAAAACTTGAGGCTGAATTACTTTTCAGTTACATATTTATCATGGATAATTTCATTATGTTTTTGGTGCTTAGCAAACTATGTATCAAGAAAAAATACTTCATGCATTTATTCTATTCATTCAAAAAGTTTTTGCTGCGTATCAGACGTTGTTCTAAATGCTCAAGAATATTGCATCTTATTGGGACCAAATGAAAGGTAGAGGTAAGACTCTCAGATCTGCATCATCTCCTGTAGAAGTTTCTTCTGCACCCCAGGTCTGAGGTTGGCATCCTTCCTCTGCACTCACACATCAGTCTACCCACGACCCTCTCATGGAACTTTCCCCACAGAATCACAATGCTGGTTCCCTTGCCTGTCCTCCTCTTAGTTTGAAAGCTCCTTGAATAGAAGAATCATCTTAGTCACCGCTCAATACTGTGTACCTAGCACTGAGCACAAGTTTGTTGGATGAATAAAGAAAAAACGTCACAACAAAATTTACAACTCCTATTTTATTTAATTCAACAAAAATGCAAACTATGGGAATATACACTAAAAATTATTCAAAGAAACAAGGAATGATGTAGATTTGAGAAGCCATGAAAGGCTTCAAGAAAAAAAGCAATGAAAATCTTTATCCAAGTAAAGGCATTGGCTCTGTCTCACAAGGAACCATTCTCACTACTTTAATATTAAAGTTTCAAGTTGTCTGTAACTTGCATTGTCAAAGGAAGAGGCAGCTCTGAGGTAGTCAACTCCCTCTTCAGCGAGTAAAATTCTACTACATTTGCAACTCCTAAGAGCTGGCTCTTGAAAAGTTACCATTTTCTAAAGAAATAGCTATGTAAGAGATACCTACTTGAATGGCTAATGCTTTCTCTTTACTCTGTTGGATACGCTGTCCTGGGATGGCTGAATTCACACTGGCTGACAGGCTGACAGCTCTGCAGCTGCAAATGTCACCAAGAGATAGATCTGATCAGGCAGACATCACAGTGACCTGGTAGGAGATGAATCAAGAATGATGAAATGATAAATTACTTTGTTTTATAACAAAAAAATTTAAACCAAGTGAACTGTTATGCAAATTTAGCACATTTTGCAGACATTAAAATTTGATATTGGAAATAGTTTAAATGGCTTCAAAACTCAGTGCTTTTTCTCTAGAATACTGTATTATGTTTTACTCTATATTTATTCCTAATATAATGCTATGAAAAACACCCAGAATTTGGGAAACTGTACTGTGCAATGTGATTGCACTAATAGATTTTGGAGTGCTTGGTAGGCAAGTAGTAGGGCCCTAGAGCAAGCCAGTAGAAGTTTATGCCTTCTTTCCTTCTCTCCATCATATCCTTTGTTACTTTATTTGCAATTGACTGTAAGATGTACTTTGTACTTTTACCCGTTGGTGACACTTCTGAAGAAAATTATTTTTGCATTTTTCTATAAAATTATTTCCTCTGCAGCCAAAGCACAGACCTACTGTTTCATTCATTTATTTCCTTTTTCTCTCTCTTTCCTACCGCTCCTATTTTTATTCAATGGGCATTTATGACACACTTTTGCATAGAACCATGCTTAGTCATGCAAAAGGCAAAGGAAACACATACCTTGCTTTTAGGTCAATCCTGTCTGAGATGTTAACTGAAATATTTCCTGTTGCTCCACAATTGGTGACCAGAAACCAATGGTGAAGGCAAAGGCATGAAATGCTCATTATTCTGAAGAGAAACCCAAACAACCAGTGGGAGAAACCGTCTTTAAAATATTTTGAAAGGCCATTAAATGACTTGTGTTTCTCCATCTCAGCCACTGCCCATCTCCCATCCCATTCTGTATTTGAAGACTAGGAGAGCTAGAGAAAGGGTAGGAGCATTATAGTTATGAGTTATTGGCTATCTGTAACTGCTGGAGCTTTTTCCTGCCTTCCCAGGAAGGAGAGGAAAAGGTGCTTCCTTGACAGCAAAGCGGAGGAGGGATTCGCTAAGAAACGCAAACGAAGACTTAGGAAATCTCTTAGAGTTGGCGTGGCTAAGGAGACAACAATTAAATGCAGTGTGTGATCTTGGGTTGAATCCTAGAACTGAAAAAGGATGTTAGTGGAAAAGTGGTAAGATTTGAGTACGGAATGTAGTATAGTTAACAGTATTGTACAAATATCAATTTCCTAACTTTGACCATTGCACTTATTGTTATGTAAGGTGTTGAGATTAGGGGAAGAGCGGTAACATATATATAAAAACTCTCTGTGTTAATTTGCATCATTTCTAAAGTCTAAAATTAAGTCTAAAATTAATTTAAAATAAAAATAATTTAAAATAGGTAATATTGATACAAGAGAATATATAATATATATTAAATATGTACATATATAGTAAATACACTCTCTCTCCAACACACACACACACACACACACACACAAACACACACACATGCATGCACTTGCCATCCTAAAAACAATTCTGCTGCAAATAACATAGAAAATCAAGGTAAAATACAACAGCATATTCTCAAAGAAGAAGTTGAAAACCAGAATGGTAAGTATGAAGTGTCCTGATATGCCAGCTTTTCTGAGAGAATTTGATGATCTCTATCACCAAGAGCTGTAGTTCTCAAGCATCAGTGTTTATCAGAGTCACCTGGAGAGTGTTAAAACACACATGGCTGGGGCTCACTATCAAGGTATCTGACTCAACAGGTCTGGGCTGGGGCCCAGAAATATGCATTTCTAACAAGTTCCCTGGTGACACAGGTGCTGCTGGTCCAGAGAAGACCCACTGAGAACCAGTGAAGTGAGAAATGGGGAACTAAGAGGTAGAGCAGATGCCAGCAAGGATTTCATACACATGACTCCCCCAACACAGTCTTGTCAAGGTTATCATGACCTCTATGTTTAAAAAAAATGAAACCCCAAGGATCAATTCTATCCCTCACCTTACATGAGCTATCAGTAGCCTTTGCCACATATGAGTGTTTTCTCTTTTTGCAATATTTCCTCAAGTTGTGTTCTACAACACTAACTCTCTTGATTTCTTTTTCTAACTTCATTGGCCTTGACTCCTCAGTCTCCTTTCCCTGTTCCTCCACATCTTCCAAGCTTTAAGTGCTAAAGTAGTCAAATAGCATCTTAGGCTAAAACTCATAGATGTATACCTCCAGGTTAGACCTCGCCAGTGAATTCCCAACTCATATATTCATTTTTCTCCCTAGACATTTCCATTTAGATGTCTAATAGATTTATAAAACTTAAATGACTTTGTATTCCTCTCCCCATAAACTGCGTGTTCCACAGGATTCCCTATCCCAAAAAGCAGCAATTCAAAATATTTCTAGTTTTTCAGGGAAAAAAAGTTGGATTTAGTTGTTCTTCCCTGTATTGCATTCTGCTTTTATTGGTCTCCCAGATTCACTTCTTGCTTTTTTCCATCTAGCAGAGAGAAAACTCTCTTAAATTGTAAATGGGATCACATCACATTGTAGTCTAAATCTTACCAAAGTCAACATCTTTTCAACTGTTAAAAGCTCCTCTCCTCTTGCCCTGTTGCTCACTGACACAAGCTCCTACAATCTCTTTCCTCCCACCCAAATCCTCCCTCTTTGTAGTTCTTTAAAGTTATTCAACTTGCTCCTCCATTGACAGGCACTTGCTTCTCTATCTGCCTAAAACATTCTTCTCCCATTCCTTTAATCCTTCAGGACTTTATTCAAAAGTTGTTTTAATAGGCTCTCCATGTCTACCCTGTACAAGATCATCAGCTTCCAAGACTCCTTGTCCCTTTTGCTATGCTTTATTTTTTTCCGTAACACTTCTTGCAAACTTACACACTATGCAATTAATTGTACATTGTATATTTCTCTCTACAGAAAAATAGATAACAAGAACGTAAGTACAGAACATCAGGGACTTTGTCTACATCATTCACTGCTCTAGTCCCACACCTTAATTAGTTCCTGGCATACTATTGTTGGTCAATAAATATTTGCTAAATAAGTGAAATTACCCCGATTGCAGGTCAGATAGACAGATGAAAAATCTCAAAGATCGGTTAAGAGATATGGAAAACAAAATGAGTAGGTCTAATATTTGTCTAATAGGGGCTCTAAAAAAAGAGAATTTGTAGAATGAGGCAGAGGCAATATTTGGAATAAATGGCTGATAACTTTACAGAATTTATGTAAGGCATGAATCTTCAGAATTAAAGAATGTAATGAATCTCAAATAGCATAAATAAAATGAGATCGCATACACTTTAAAAGATTATGGTGAAACTAGAGAACATCAAAGACAAGAATAAGATCTTCAAGGAAGTCAAAGAAAAAGGTCAGAATAGCTACAAAAGAAAGCTAGACTACAGCAAATTTTTGACATAAAAATGAAGGCCAGAAGACAGAGATATTAGAATAAAAGCATTGAGATAAAATAATGTTTGTATACTAGCATCTGGCAAGAACAAGAAATGAACAAATACATTTTCTGACCAAAAAAACAGTGATTCACCTGTAAACCTAAACTTCCTAAAGTTTATCCTAAAAGATAAACTTTAGGAAGAAAGAAAGTGAGATGGAAGAAGAAATGATGAGTAAACAAATAGGTACATATTTGGTAACTAAAATATATATAATGTAGAAAACACAATGTCTTACAAGATCAAAAATTATTGAAATAGAATACTGGAAAAATTACATGTAAGGCTAAGGACAGTTGAAAAAAACTAATTTTCTATTGTTCAGGAAGGAATAGACTCACTTTATAATTTGCCAAGTATTTATGTAACAATATATTAAAAATAGAGACAGAGTGGGAGAAAGGGGATACAATGTTTTAAAATTAACCAAAGAAAACAAGAGAGAAAGAGAGAAATAAAGAGAGAGAAGCCTACAAAAGCTGGAAAATAAAAAAGCACAAAATATGGTGGCAAAACAAATCCATATACAAAACAAATAACAATAATAAATGCAATAAATGTAAATTATTAAAAGCACTAACTTAAAGAAAGGTTATCATACTGGATTCAAACATTAAGTAATTACTCCAAAAACATAAGTCCATAGAAATGTTGAATGTTAAAAAAAAGAAGAAAATACATATATTTGTCAAATTCTAACCAGAAAAATTAGTGAAGTTATATTATTAGGCAAAATAGACTTTGAGGGGAAAAGCATTACTAGAGATTAGTAGGGCCAGTACATAAGGATAAAACTAGTTGAGGAGAAAAAGTAATTCTAAACCTGTATGCCAGAATTTCCAGCCAATGGACCCAGAACATTGGGGTACCCTGGTGACTCATTGTTGTACCATGCAATACTGATGAATGTATATCATGATAAAATTTTAAAGCAATGTTTGAAATAATTTAAAACTTTACAATGGCTAAAATTATATTTGGACATTATTAGTATGACTTCCTTTGTAAATTATCTAAATTCAAACACTCTTATTTTATTTTGTCACCTTGATCACATTTATACCTCTGCACTAAAGAGTGCTCTGCACTATCTACACCACATAACACCTGCTCTTGACCTCTGGCTTAATCACCCCAACTAGTCCATTTGCCACTTTAGATCTAATTTTTTTAAATATTCAATTAACTTCTTTGTACTGTGTTTGCATGTATACATTAATATCCAAAATAAGAATCTTTAAATTTAATTTGCTTTTAGATTTTACATTCTTCCTAATATGCACAGTATGTATGATTGGAAACTGAGTACTTATTGTTACTGGCATTGTTAATTTTTTTTTTCCTCAAGCATTTTTTCTTTATTTTTTATTTTTTTTAACAGCTTTATTAGGGTATAATTGCTTTACAATGGTGTGTTAATTTCTGCTTTATAACAAAGTGAATCAGCTATACATATACATATATCCCCATATCTCCTCCCTCTTGCATCTCCCTTCTACCCTCCCTATCCCACCCTTCTAGGTGGTCACAAAGCACCGAGCTGATCTCCCTGTGCTATGTGGCTGCTTCCCACTAGCTATCTATTTTACATTTGGTAGTGTATATATGTCCATGCCCCTCTCTCACTTTGTCCCAGCTTACCCTTCCCCCTGCCCATGTCCTCAAATCCATTTTCTACGTCTGCATCTTTATTCCTATCCTGCCCCTAGGTTCTTCAGAACCTTTTTTTTTTTTTAATTGATACAGCTACTATGGAGAACAGTATGGAGGTTCCTTAAAAAACTAAAAATAGAACTAACATATGATCCAGCAATTCCACTACTGGGCATATACCTGGAGAAAACCATAATTCAAAAAGAGTCATGTATCACAATGCTCACTGCAGCTCTATTTACAATAGCCAGGACATGGAAGCAACCAAAGTGTCCATCGACAGATGAATGGATAAAGAAGATGTGGCACATATATACAATAGAATATTACTCAGCCATAAAAAGAAACGAAGTTGAGTTATTTGTAGTGAGGTGGATGGACCTAGAGTCTGGCATTGTTAACTTTGTTATCTGCTATTAGAAGTTCCAAAGTAGAATATAAGTTATACTTATTTTTACTTCTTAATTTATTTGGTTTTGTTTTCTTGTTTATTGGCTTTGATATGGTGAATAGCTAAAGTAGGAAGGAATCTGATTCTATGAAATTTCTAATGAATTATTCTTTGCTTGTTTGTTTTTTAGAGTACTTTCAGATTCACAGAAAAACTAAGCAGAAAATACAGAGAGCTCCCATATACCCCCTGAACCATCCCCTCACACATACACAACCTCCTTGCTATCAACATCCCATACCAGTGGTCCATTTGTTGTAATCAATGAACTTGCATTGACACATCATTATCACCCAAAATCCATAGTTTACATTAAAGTTCACTTTTGGTTTTGTACATTCTATGGGTTTTAACAAATGTATAATGACATGTATCCACCATTACAGCATCATACAGAAGAGTTTCACTGCCTGAAAATCCTCTGTGCTCTGCCTGTATATCCCTCCTTTCTCCCTAACCCCTAGAAACCACCTATCTTTTTACTGTCACCATAGTTTTGCCTTTTCCAGAATGGCATATCATTGGAATCATGCAATATGTAGCCTTTTCAGACTGGCTTCTTTCACTTAGTAATATGCATTTAAGTTTCCTCCATGTCTTTTTATGGCTTGCTAGATCATTGCTTTTTAATGCTGAATAATATTGCATTTTCTGGATATACTACAGTTTTATACATACATTCAGCTACTGAAGGACATCTTGGCTGCTTCCAAGTTTTGGCAATTATGAATAAAACTGCTACAAACATCCATGTGCAGGTTTTCGTGTGAATGTGTTTTCATTTCATTTGGGTAAGCACCAAGGAGCACTGTTATTGTTTGCTTTTAAAAATTAAAAACATTTTAAAATAGATAGCTAGTGGGAAGCAGTCACATAGCACAGAGAGATCAGCTCAGTGCTTTAAGACCAGCTAGAAGGGTGGGATAGGGAGGGTGGGAGGGAGGGAGATGCAAGAAGGAAGAAATATGGGGATATATGTATATGTATAACGGAGTCACTTGGTTATAAAGCAGAAACTAACACACCATTGTAAAGCAATTATACTCCAATAAAAATGTTAAGAAAAAAATTAAAAACATTTTACAAAAGAATATTTGAAAACAATAAAAATACTTATTAAACAGGGCTCTATCATCTACTGTTTCAACTATAGTATATTTATCAAAAATAGTTTGTTGTACATGAATTAAATAATATTTATATTTTGTGGATTTTTATCTCAAATATGGGTAAGAGTGCTTCAATAAGTCTTCTGTTCCTCAGCCTAAATTGTTCCAAACAAACTATACCAGCACCTTAAACCCAACAAGCTATTTGAAGCAGAAAAGAGAAAGAGAGAGACAGACAAAGTATTTTTTTAAGTGTTTGCATTTACAAAGTATAAAACATATGAATTTAATTAGATTGGTCACCAAAGTATCAGGTCAAATATATAAAGCAACAATGAACTGAGTTACAAACAGAAATTGATAAATCTACACTTCTCTCAGTAATTGATAGATCAAAACTACCCTCTTCATCACACACACACAAAAAAAGACATCAAAGATGAAAACAATGCATAAGCCCTCTATTTCTTTGTACACTATATTTTCCTATTTTATTGGGTTTTATGCTTACAATAGCTCCAAGCCATTTCTTTTGCCCTTCTGCAATCAAATTGTATTATTGCATCATTTCTTTTTTGTCAGATCAAATTACACTTTTATTCTGTTCTGCATTCTAATCCTCACAATTGTTTTACTCTAGCTTCTATACTCAGATATTTTCAATGCTCCTTAGCTGTTCTTTTTCTTTAGCTCCCGCTTCCTCTAGCATGAAAGTTTTATTTAAGTTTATTTGTCTCTTTTCTGATCTAAATTTATCTTAAGTATTATTTACAATTTACCCATATTAACTTAATATACCATTTTATTTATTTCAAACCAAACTACCTATTTAAATGTTATATTTTTAAAGCTTTAAAAAACTAAAAGCGTAACCAAATCATATTTAAACAAGTTCTAAAATAATGCTCATAATAGTTGACCCATAAAATACAAGTCATTTTATTTGGGGATTTAGGGAGAACAAATGTACACATAAAAGATTAAATAGATAAAACTCACAATGTGATTGTGTGAAAACTCTGCACCTATTTCTTTTTGGACCAAAAATATTGAATTTAGTTTTACAGTATATTAGTCTACATGATACTCTCTGTTAGTAGTATTTTAATACAGTACTAGTTATTTGGAAAAATAAAAAATAACAAGTTTCAGCCTACAGTTAGGAGATCTCTGGAAAGAAGCCTGGTATATGGACAAAATATTATATAAGTAATAAATTAGAAACTATTCACAGAAACAAGTTTTTCAGATTTTGACTAATTTTTTTTTTACCTTTTTAACATTATATCCAAGTACAAACCTAGATTTTTTTCAGTATAAACATATATTTGCTAGTGGTTGAGGTGGGCCCTAGCATTCTGTGTTCTAACAACCACCCCCAGGTGATTCCGTGACACTAGGGTAGATTATATCAACACATTCCCCACAGAAGGGTATTGTCTAGAAGGGTGTGAAAATTATTACTTGGGAGAGAAAAAAACCTTCAGTATTACAGAGCTTACACCAAAGCTCTCCCCTACTGAACGAGATCTTATTCCTTAGTATTTAATTTCATGGGAGAAGAGCAAATGTCCAAAAATTTCTCTTATGAGAGCCTAAGAAAAAAAGTTGAGAAACATGGGGGTTGATCAACAAGGATAAGGGAAGCATGAAAGACTTTGTAGATGAAAAGAACACTGATCCGAGCCCTTAAAAAAATGAGTAGCACTGAGAAAAGCAAAATGCAGAAGAGGAAGTGAGTTCCAATCGAATCCACACCCACTTCTCAACTGCACTGACCAGAGCAACGCTAGTACGAAAATGGGGTCAAGACAAGGGTAAGATCAAAAACTTTAATTCAAAAGTTATTGGGCCAGTTCATTATCTCAAAAGGACAGAAGTAGTTGTTGTCTCAGAAGTGAGTAAAATAAAATCCTAGTTAAAACTGCCGGGTGTCCAGAGCAGTATGTAGAAGTGGCACTGAGCATCAGATCCAAAGTGGTTGTGTGAATCCCACTACTGGAATCAAGACACTAATAGTTTAAGATTCAGGAAAATCAGAATAAGTTTGGGAAATGAGGTCCAAGATACATGAAAAAAAAGGATTTAGAACATATAAGGTGAACAATAAAGGAAAAAGAATAGTTCACTTTGGGTACTAGTTGCCTGGTATAATGAGTGTGTGTGTGGGGGGGGGGTGAGATATGAACAGTGATTGCATAGATCAATATGCAATCTGTTATTACTGGTTTGTTCCCTTTACCAGTATAGAATTCACTTGTTGCTGGTTTACTACTATATCTCCATCATCAAGCACATAATAGATGTTCAATAAACATGTGTTGAAGGGATAAATCTAGGATATGGTAGGACTGCCATTGCTGTCCTTGAAAATCTAGCTTTGTCCTTTAGGCCTGCATATATTAACTTTATGAGACAAGGAACATTTCAGAATATAATGAAATCTGTACCTGTGCATGTATATCTGTTTGTGCACAATTTCTGGGGATCCCCAGTTGCCTAGTACCCTTCTATAGAAGAGCCACTGTTGCAAGCACTCGGGGACTTTGACATTTCTGAATAATGACTTCCAGTTGGTTAACATCAAAAAATGCTTTTTACAAAATGGCAAAAATCACAAGGAGTGATTCTATCTTTGCAGTGGCATTTAAACTTGATGTTCCTTCAGGCCATTTCCTTGTCTTTCCCTTGGCATAGTGGTTCCTATGCTATCCAAAATCTAACACCCAGAATTTCACACTAAGAACCCAGGAGGAGGTCAGAGAGGTTTTATCAATTAGTGATCACTCCCAAACTGGATCAACTTTATGCTCAGAATCATGACCAAAATCTAAAATCAAGCCTGTCTCTCCTTTCAAATTAATATGAAGATCTTGGACCCCTGTCTGTGAAATTTCTATCCTAGAGTTTGTAAACCTTGTGCTTTTAAATAATTTAAAACAGATGAAACAATAGAAATCTCCAGCAAAGCCACATAACCTTTTCTCTAGAAATCACAATAAAACTTCTCTAAGTACATAACATTTCACTAATTACAACAACCTGAAAGGATTTAGTAGCACTTCTAACTGGTTGGCACGTCAAAAATGATGCATGTCAGACCTAACAATCTTTTCATATAACTCTTGAAAGAGCCACAGCAAGATGAGAATGGAAAGCACATAACACAAAGCTTTCCTTCTCCTTCATTTTCGTCTCCCCTTTAGTTATGTCTCATACTGGCTAAATCTTTTCAGAAAGAGTAATTTAAGGACTTACGGCTGCAGAGGTGCAAAGTCAACTGCACTCTGTTTAAAGAAAGAGTGAGTCTAAGTGCTGCATTCCACACACCAGGGCACCAGGGCAGGACAGACGTTCACAAACCTCACATTCGTCTAAGGAAGTAAGACTCTGGTGCATGATGGATGTGTAACAAGCTTCTCCCAAACCTCTTTCTGGAGGCACACGTCTACTTATAAGAGCAAGAGGCCCAGGGTTGTGTGATATAGCACTTGGTCACACATTCAACAAGCTTATTTAGCGCCATCTGTAGGCAAGTCACTTTGTGTAACCTGGATGATTTAGAAGACAGCTTTACTAAGAGCTGCTGCCTGAATCGATCCTATGTGTAGAAAGGGGCAATGGCTCTTAATATATCATTATTTAAAAGATACTAGAAGGCTTCCTCTGCCTAAAACTACCACTTCTCATGGCCTGGTTTGGCTTGAATAAAAAACAGGGAACTCTGACTCCGAGACCTTCTGACCAGGCAAATTCCTATCTCTGTACAAAGCTGAGGACTTTAACTTTATAGCAGTACCTCCATGAGAAACCAGGGGATTTTAGCAGTCTACCATGTAGATTGCATATGTATTCTCTGGCATTATTTTTTTGTTGATTAAGTCAAGCAAATAAAAATAATTTCAGTTAAGACTCAGTCATCATTCTCCCCAGACATTGACAAGGGCAAGCATTCTAGTCTAGCCTAACTCAGTATAGGAAATATGAAATCCCATCTTAGAAGCCTGCTCCCTTAATCAGAGTATAGTACCTGGATTCTTTCCAGGAAGCCATGGAGCATAAACCCCTAGGCTGTCTTCAAGTGGTGTGCTGTCTCCAAAGCAGAGCCATTATCGAAAATTCAAATCACTAAAGATAGATGACTTTGTCACTGAGAGGAACAGTGAGATCCACTAGGGGATAGAAGAGGCTGGCCAAGATATTTAATATATGATTTTATGGAAATTAAAGGAAGAAATTAACTGTAATCAATAACTTTAAGCAGGTATTTCCAGGATTTTATTGCACAGAATGTCAATTCTCAAGGCTTAAATAATTGCATCTTGGCAGACAACCCAGTAAAAAGAACCTGAGTTCTGATATCTGGCAGATCCAGTTTGACACTTAGTAATGTGACTTATTCTCTTATTTTCTCATTCATGCCACAGATATTTATTAGAGTTTAACATGGATCTGCGAGAAATGCAGATTTACATAAGACAAACACAGCCCCTACCTTAATGGAATGCACTATCTAGGTGGGGGAGAAAAAAACAGCTGTTCTTAAATAAGACACAAATATATAAATATAAACATTTATGAGACATAGTAAAGAAAATACATGATGCTCTACAAGTATTAATGGGGGCATCTGATTTAGAGATTTAAAGAATCTCCATCTTAGATTGGCAGGATAAGGAACTAATTAGGCAATTTTGGGCGTGTGTGAAAGAGTTCCAGGCAGAGAGAACTGTCTTTGCAAAATACCCTGTACATTTTTCATCTGATTGGTAAATATCACAGTTTGGTGATACTCTCTAGTGAGTTCATGGAGAAAAATTTCTCTTCTATACTGCTCATGTAAATTGGTAAAACACCTGTAAAGAGCAATTTGGAAAAATCAAAGTAAATTATTAACCCACACACCTTTTGATCCATTAACTCAGGGTCTGTGACTATAGCCTATTCATGTACACATACGGCAATATGACGAATGTATTTGTAATAACATTTTGGGTTGATAATTCAAAAAATGGAAACAATTTAATATTTATCAATTGGGGAGCTAGGTCAATAAAATATAATAGATTCATCCAAAGGAATACCATGACACAATACATCATGTAGTTATAAAAAGGAATGATGTAGTGTTAGAGGTATCAGTCGGTTGTTTTCTCTTTAGGAGACACTGCTGGGATCCTGCCTAGAGCCTCTTCACTGGGTTGGTGAACATATTCTCATACTATGATGAGTGCCAGCAGCTCAGGTATGTGACCTTCCTGGAGAACTACCTTCAGCCAATGAGAGCTTCCACTTCAAACAGATATGCCTGGGAGATTATACACCCTCCAAGAGTCTAAGGATGGTTGTCTACAGCCAACATCTGACTGATTTGAGGGCATAAAAGCCAGCCCCCTTTCCTCAAGGTAAAACAATTAGTGATGTGATTACTACTCAGGACTTCTTGTGGGAACAGGTTGAAGCTTGACTTCAGGAGAAGCCCAGATGTGTCCATCTTCTTCGCCTGCTGTACTCCATCCCTCACTTATAGGTTTCCCACCTGAGAGTACTTGTTCAATAACTCATTAGAACAAAAATATCCATTTCAGTATCTGCTTCAAAAGAACCTGAACTAAGCGGGTTTTGTTTTGTTTTGCTTTCAAGATCTCCCAAACCATGAAATATATAAAACCACATTTCATAAGAAGATCATAAGTAATTGAGAAAGAAGGGGAAATGATTTGAGATGTGGATAGTTGATCAAAACAAAAGATCCATCCACTTTTCCAAAAAAGGTTTCAAAAACAACTCAATTTATTCTGCAAGCTGAAAAATCCATTTTAATCCTTAAATGCTCAAATCAACTAATCCCTACTACCTCAAAACTATGATCAAGTTTTCTGCAGCAGTTCTTGACAACCTGACACCTGCCCTGAGGGAAAGTGGATTCCTAGAGCCTCTCAGAGCAGATAAATATGGCCCACATGCTCCCTAACAGAGCCCACAACTGGGATAGATGGGAAAAAACAACCTAAAATAAACCAAAACAAAAGGAAACAAACACAAAATCTCACCCCCGAAACAATCTCCACTGATTATACTCAGAAACAAATGGCTAGAAATACAGTGTATAGTCATTTCCATCAATTCTCTTCTGATTCCCATTCCATTGTGAAGTTACCTTCCATCCATCCTTATAAGCCTCCAAGTCACATTTCTGGAATTGTTATTTCAAGCTTAACATAAACATTCATTAAACATTCTTGCCCATTGGGAACCTATAACTGAAATGATCATTTCCACAGCTGCCTTTAGTTTGCATTAATCCAATGGAGTTGAGCCACCATATGTATAGTTCACGTTTTTGGTGCAAATTTGAAAATTACAAACCACACCTGATGGTATATGAAGGCCTGCTCCCTTATTTGTGTTTGAAAAACTTATTTTGTAAAAGTCCAGGAATATCATAGCCATTTAATATTGTGGGTCTCTAAACAATGGTGATTGATTTTGTTTGGTCTGGCAAACACAAATTATCCCATAATCATTTTAGCCTGCCAGCCATGCTTACACTGATTTGTTTGTGTTTTAGAGAAGAAAATGCAGTGACTGTTATGAAAAATGGAAAGGGTTAGAGGCAAATAAAAGATTTCTCTGTGCTGAGGAAAAATTCAGCTACTTTAATTTTCTACACTGAATGGGTTTCATTTGATATCAGAGTAAAGTGAATTTGAAAATAGAAAAGTGTACTTCACTTTTCAAGTAAACTGGTCCTTTAGACATCCATTATGAATTTTTGCTTCACAGGCTTGCTCCATGCAAAAAAGAAAAAGCAGATGCTAAATGGGATGACAGTTTCTAACTTTCCCATTCCCAAAACAGTGCTACTTATAATGACACCACAAAAATTCAGCAATGGGTTTAACACACACACACACACACACACACACGTAAAATATTCTCATAAATATTTTAGAGGGAAGAGGAAAAAAAGAAGAAGGGAAGAAAGAAAAGAGGGAAAAAAGGAAAGGGGATAAAATAACAATCTTTGTGTTTGCATAGCTGACCCAATGACATCCGTTATCAGATAAAGGATAGTGTAACACAGTGGAAACACTAGGTCTTCCTTATGCCACTAACTAAGTCTAAGACATTGTAAGTCAGTATCCTTTTCTAGGTATCTATTTCCTTAACTGAAAATGAGCAAGCAGCTCTACTTCTTCTCTAAGTCTCCTCCTAGTGTTGACCTCCTATGATTTTAAAGTAATTTCTGCAACAGCAGTCATTTGATAAATGTCCCCATAGTACCAGCTAGAAGGTTGATAAAAGACAATAGGGTACCAGGTTTCCAGAGAACAGTGCATAGTTTGAAGAGTAAAGAGTCACTGAAATGTTCCAACAAAGAAAAGTGTCAAGTCAGCAATGTGGAAATACACTTTTGGGTAAAATAAGAAACAATTATCCTCCATCAGACATTTCTGAGCAGTCACCTTGATGGTCTTTGTCATTTCAGCTTTGCCTCTGAAACATATACCTCCCACATTAGATCTAATTACTCTTCACTTTGGATACTCTAAGTTCCTCTGACTTGGCTACAAAGTTTAAATGAAAAGTATCATCTATTTCCACAATGTTCATTTTCATTGTTTGACTCTTCCTTCATTTAGAGATGGGGATAATATGGCCAATTGTGCAATGTTCTTATTAACAAACTCTTTATATCAAAATAAAACAAACAAAACAAAAATACACATGCCAGGTATTTTTGGTATTTGCTGCTGTTGAGATTGTTTCAGAAACTGAATCTGAGTAGATATCTAAGTTTCCAGTATCTCTCTCTATAGCCCTGAGAATTTATGTATTAGTTTCAGCATCATTGTCCCTAATAACATGAAAGACAGTAAACCCCATCTGAATCTCATTGAGGTCTGTCTATACATTCAAATTAACTCAACATTTATTGAGCACTTCATATGTATAATGATCTCACAGGGAAATTCTATAATAGAATGATGTGGAAGATAGCAAAATTAAAGCATAGGGTTCAAGTTTCAATGAAATTATAATTTTCTGTACTTTACTACTCAAAGGTAAGCCATATCCATCACCTATTTTGGTCCTTTAGTCCTAAAGGTCTTTGGATCTTTTGTGGTAAGCAGTGCAGGAATTCTCTCTTTTCATAGACATAAAAAAACTAGATGATTATGACTTTCCCAAGTTGCTTCAAACTTGTGGAAGAATCAGCAATAACACACAAGGCTTTATACTAAAAGCAAAACCTCTCTCTTACACATCAGATTAAACCCATAGGCTACCAAACTTGAGTTCAAGGAGACAAGCATGAAACAATACTATTAAAGACAATAAAATATTGCATACGTGTGGCAGATAAAACATTTGGTTTAACAATTCAACAAATATTCATTGGGAACATAATATGTGTCAATTCCTATACTAGGCATCAGGAATAAAATGATGAATAAAATGTAATCTATATCCTCGAGAATCTTCAGGTCATTTCTATTATAAAAGTCAGAATAAACCACAAATCAGAAAACAAAACAATAATTTTTATAGTAATATTTAAAAATTAAACACATTTGTAGCCTTAATGAAATAATCAGTACCAGATTTGCCCTATGGTGGTTTAAAAAAACCCAAAAAACTATACAGAATGTACAAAGCATCTACTTTTTTTTTTTAAAAAACATTAGACAACACGCAATATAGGGTTGTGATCCCTGAGACAAGGGAAACAAATAAGTTGAGCCCTACAATGGCTCCAGATTTCTGCCAGGAGGTACTTTCTGGACCACAGTGTAAGATACAGAACAAAACAGATACTGGCAGTTACAATGAGATTAAAAAACAGATGTCAGGGTTCAGGGAAGTGGATCCAGCTGGTAATTGTGAGGCAGACTACTGGAAAATAGATAAGTATATAGGACAAACATCCCCAAAAGTACAGGAATCTCCATCAGGTTTATCTTGAATCTTTAAGTCTGAGGATGGAACAACTGCTAGACAGCAGTAAATTTTAAAACTCCTAGAGATCTACAGATTCCATATGATCTTTATCAAAATTCCAAAGGTCTTTTTCACAGAAATAGAAAAGCCAACCTTCAAATTTATATATAGAATTGCAAAGAGCCCTGAATAGCCAAAACAACATTGAAAAAGAACAAAGCTGGAGGACTCATAATTTCTGATTTCAAAACTTACTCCAAACCTATAGTAATCAAAACAGTGTGGTAATGGTAGGCACATACACTAACAGAATAGACTTGAGAGTCCAGAAATAAATCCTTAAATATAAGGGCAGTTAATTTTTTACCAGAGTTCCAAGTCCATTCAATGGGAAAAGAATAGACTCTTCAAAAGATGTTTCTGGGACAGCTGGATTCTCACAATCAGCAGAATAAAGTTTGGCCCCCTAACTCACATCATATACAAAAAAGTACTGAAAATAATCAATGACCTAAATATAAGAGCTAAAACCATAAAACTTTTAGAATAAAGCATAGGATAAAATCTTCATGGCCTTGGATTAGGTAATGGATTCTTAGCAGGAGCAACAAAAACAACAAAAACAAGAAAAAATAGATAAATTTGATTTCATCAAAATTAAAAACTTTTGTGCATCAAAAAAGTGAAAAGACAACCCATGTAATAAGAGAAAATATTTATTATCTTCCAACTTTCCTCTAAGTCTTTGTGCATATTCATAACTGTTTTAAAGCCTTTGTCTGCCAGTTCCATCATCTCTGTCATTTCTGGGTTTGTTTCCATTGTTCAAGTTTTTTTCCTGACTATGGGTCACATTTTTCTACTTGTTTCACATACCTCAATTTTTTAATTGGATATTGAATAGTGTGAATATTAGAATGTTGAGTTTTCTGCATTTTGTTGTATATCTTTATGCATTGTCAGATTTTGTTTTGGTAAACAATTAAGTTACTTGTATATCAGCTTAATCCTTTTACATCTTGTTTCTTAAGCTTTGGTAGGCAAGATCTATAGCAGACTTCACTCAGTGGCTTGTTTAACACTACTAATAAGGTGTAAAACTTCTGGTGTCCCTGTTGAATGTCCTGGGTCCTCATTAAAATCTTGTTCCTCTGGAGAGTAAGAATTGTTTTATTTGTTTTGTTTTAGTGTAAATAATTTGTTCATAAGAACATTGCACAATTAGCCATATTTTCCTTATCACTAAATAAAAGATGAGTCAAACAATGAAAATGAACATTTCTGACTTTAATTATTGAATCTTCTCTCTTTCTTTCTTTGTTGGTTTAGCTAAAGATTTGCCAATTTTGTTGATCTTTTAAAAGAATGAACTTTTGGTTTTATTGATTTTTTTATTGTTTTTCTGTTCTGTATTTTATTTACTTCCACTCTAATCTTTTATCATGTTCTTCCTTCTACTAGATTTAGGCCTACTTTGCTCTGGTTTTTCTACTTCCTCAAGGTGGAAAGTAGTTTATTGATTTGAGAGCTTTCTCCTTTGGAGAAAAATTCCAATTCTGATTCAGAGAGGAATTCTGACTGAAGACATTCTATGATCATTTGATTAATTCATCTGCTCAGGCAATCATAATTTCCAATACAGTTAGACATTTATAAATTTTAAAAAATTAAATAAACCCTCACCTACACCCAGGAAGTATAGGTAAGATGGATGGACACTCTACTTCTAGGTTTCATAATCTAATGTAAGAAAAAAAAACCCATCTCATTTAATGAATATTCTCCCCTAAAAAACAACTCTGAAGCAGAAGAACATTGTAAAATGGCACTCCAAACTGAACTAAATATCCTCAAACATTTGGAGATATATATTTATTTAAAAGGAAAGATAAAACTAGAATCAAAAATTTGAAAATTAAGAGCAAAAACTGATCCATACAAAAAAGGAACAAATTTAATGATATTTATTAAACTCAGAAAAGAAACTAAGAAAAAGGCAAACTCATCTAAGAAATAAAGAATAAATTACAAATTGACAAGGAATAATAAATCTGAGTTAAAATTTAATAGAGCGCTTTAAAGAAAATTAAAACACACACACACAAGAAAATGAAAATAAGAAAAAGGAATGAGGATCACAGAGAAAGTTGTTAAAATGGAAGACAAACCAAAAATATCCAACATACATATATTACAGTTTCTAAAAAAGTGTGCAGTAGCAAAAGAACAGGAAAAAAAATAATTCAAGGATGTGTTACAGAAATAAGAGAAAAATGTAAATCTTTATATTGAAATGTTCCACGATGTACCTGTCAACATTGACCTGAAAGGATCAGTTCTCAGACATTTCCTCATGGGAGGAAAAGGATCATATCTAAAGCCTATATTCTGAAAAAGTAGAAAGACCACAAGCCAAAAATAGGGGGAATAGGAAGAAAGAAAAGTAGAATAAGTTAACTGATTGTTGTGGAGGAAATAGGTGGAATCAAAGATTACCATTTAAAACTGACACACTATATAGTAAAACATCAAGTAAGAAAAAAAGGAATTGATGACAGTATGAGGTGTAAAAGTACAATATACTTTAGAACCAAAATGCAAACTTCCAAAATAAAGTTTTAGATAATAAATAAGATCCAGCAAATAGGAAAAGAAATATAGTAAATTAACTGTAATTAACACATTTATTATAAAACAAAATAACAGAGTTGGCACCAAACATATCAATCATATCAAGAAATGTGATTACATTTAATCGACCTATTAAAAGAAAAATTATTTTCAAATTCACTTACAAAGGAAAACCTATTTATTTGCTGTTTACAATAAACATACCTTAAACAGTGATTTAGTAAGACTCCTCACAGCATGGGAAAAGTGATGGCTCATTCTAAGTGAAGCTGAAATGCCAGAATTGCTCTGGCAGACACTGGAGAAAGGCAATGAAAGGCTTGGTTTTGGGGAAGGACCAAGTTCCTTCATTTATTAAGACCATAAGTATATCACTGGTAAAAAGAAATTAGTGCCACCCTAAGTATCTAAAAAGTGATGAGGAGGAACCTCTTATATCCCCATTTATTTCACAAGGCCGGCTCCTAAAGAAACCAGACATATCTGGCAGGTGATAGTAAATGATCACATACTCAAGCAAGTAATGTCCCCTATTATTGCAATCACAGTGCCAGGTGTAATATCTTTGCAACAGCTGAGTAACACGGCCTAAGATATGTGGTCAGCAGCCATTATCTGGTGAATGTGTTATTTTCTCTTGATCAGAAAAGAGAATCATAAACAGCTTTTATTTATATAGAATGGACAAAAAAATATATTTTCAGTTTTCCCTAGGGCTAAATTAACTATCCTACCTATATTATAGTCTAGAGATCTGGGCATCCCATAAAATATCACATTAATCTATTACATTGATAATTTTACATTGATCAGGCCAGATAACACAAGGTTGCCAGCATGCTATAAGGCTTTGTAAAGCACAAGAGCTCCAGAGGGTGGGAGATAAACCCTATGAAGTTTCAGAGACCTGGTGGGACTCTTTGGGTTCTGGAGACTGTGAAGTCCACATCTAGTGATACTGGACTAGAGTTCGTATATTGGGTGATGAAAATCTTCCAACTTTGATTTAGGTCCTGGAGCAGGAAAGAGCTCTGGGAATGGTCCAAACTAACATGTAGGCAGTCCTCTGGCATGGGACACACAGCAGAGTAGATTATATGGTGTGGGATGTATCAATGGTAGAAAAAGACGTGGTTTGAGGTTTGTGGCAAGCCCCAGTGGGAGAATCACAGTAAATTTGGTGTTCTAAAATAAAACCACGACATCTCTTAAAACCTTTTAAAAAACAGTCCCTGCCCTCATACAGACAGAATTCTTGACCATGGTTCATATAGCACTATTTCTTGATGACACCAACCCCCTTGACTGCACCAGGCCCTCTTCATTCTGAAAGGGACAACAGTTTTTCCTCATGGGTATAGATACCTGTTCTGGGTACAATTTCACTTTTCCTGCCCACAAGGTGTCAGCACCATCATTTTCCAAAGGTCTGTGCCATATTTTACTTACCAGCATGGAATCTCACTTAGTATTTAACAGGCCAGGGAACCTACTCCAAAGCAAAGGCAGTGTAAGAATGGGACCATAACTATGGGAATCCCTGGTCATATTAAAACACTGCACCCGAAAGCTGCTGACCTGGTACAGTGTTTCCTGCTGAAGGCATAGCTGAAGTACTCCATAGTTGGAAGGCAATACATGCAAATACAGTGCCCTCCTCCAGAATGCAGTATATGTGCTGATTCAAAGATCTCCATATGGCAGTGTGTCCTCAATGGGAAGAGTACAGGGGTCCAAAAACCAGAAAGTGGGAGCAAGAATGACCCCACTCACCATTCTTCTCAATATTCCACTGTGAGCCACGTACATCTTGTTCCTGCAACTCTAGTTTCCTCAGAGTCAGAAGCTCTCATACTCAAAGGGGACACACTCTCAGGAGGAACAAAGCAAGAGAACCATTGATTTGTAAGCTACAGCTGTTGACCAGGCACCGACGACCCCTTGGATCTAGGAATCAATGGCAAGAAGAGGAATAACTGTCTTAGCAAGAGCAAGAGACCTGGATTATCAGGAGGAGGGAAGTTTGCTGATATACTATAAAAGCAGGGAAGAAAATAGGTAAATCCACAGGATCTACTTGGGCAGCTCTTAGTACTGCTTTTCTCCATTGGGACTGTAAATGAACAAGTATATTACCCCTGATCTCATATTGGAGCTCAGGGGTCCCTGGCTGTTGGGAACAGGGGCTTAGACTCCTCATATATGAGGCTATAAATCACAGTATTAGTAAATCACAGAAGCCAGCAGAGGTGGTAGTGGAAGGTGAGGAGAACCTAGAATGGACAGTGGAGAAAAGAGAAAATAACTATTAATTGTAGCCCTGAGACTCTCTTACATGTTTTGTTTCCCATAAGGGACAGAAGTTCACTGGTCTCCTAAAAAAGCCGCTTTCTGAAGGTATATGGAGAAGGAGATCTAAGTATTGAGAGGGATGGGATGTGATAGGCAAAAAAAAATGTTATTATTTTTTTTATCCAGATCCTCTTTCCAGGAAAGATAGACCATGAGGTTGCAGAGAGTGCAGTCAGGAGCCTCCAGTTCTTAGCTCCTTTAGGATCTGCCCCAAATGCAGACCCAAGCTACCTCACCCATGGGCATGGACTTCCCAGGAAAACTCACATCTGGTAACTGAGCTAAATAGGAGTAAAGTCTCAGCCATTTTTCTTGTTACAGGACAGCTCTGACAGGCAAAATAGAATCTATCTCAGCCTCTTCTAAGAATCAAAGCTATGGCACTTGGATATTTCCAAAGGCAAAGAACAAAATATTTATTAAACAATGGTCTTCCTGCTCTAACACTTATGCAACAAGCCTAAAAATGATCTCATATGTTGGTCCTATCACAATGGAATTTTTGGAGTGTGGCACTTTTGTGTGAGGAAAAATGTTATGAATTCAATTAATGGTGTTCAGTGGTATATGTCATTATTTTAATGAGCTGAATTATAATGGAGTAGATTTTTACACTCCAGGATGATTTTATAATTGATAAAATCATCTTTCTCAAATAACCTCCTCTCTTACCTACTCAATTCCATATTGTTGGTTTTCTTTCTCAGTTTCCCTATAATACGTATCTCATATTATAAGAATGAGAAGCAGTGTCCTTCCCATACAAAAGTAATGCTTAAGCAGAAGTTTTTGTTTCCAGTGGGTTAGAGGGCCTTTCCTTTGTAAAGTCAGCCTGGGAACACTGATTCATGGCAATGATTCCAGACAGAACACTAGACTTAAGGAGTCCAAAATTCTTATTCTATGTATGATCTTAAATTTATTTAATCTCCCTGACACATAGTAGCCTTATCTTTTCTATAGAGATCATATTACCTGCCCTATATGACCATATTATTATTGTAGGATCTGAAACGTTCTCATAAGAAAGTGCATGGAAAAGTTAATGATAGAGAGAGACCTTCAAGATGGTGGAAGAGTAAGACATGGAGATCAACCTCCTACCCACAAATACATCAGAAATACATCTACATGTGGAACAACTCCTACAGAACACCTACTGAACGCTGGCAGAAGACCTCAGACCTCCCAAAAGGCAAAAACTCCCCACGTACCTGGGTAGGACTAAAGACAAAAGAGAAACAGAGACAAAAGAATAGGGATGGGACCTGCACCCGCAGGAGGGAGCTGTGAAGGAGGAAAGGTGTCCACACACTAGGAGCCCCTTCACGGGCAGAGACTGCGGGTGGCGGAGGGGGGAAGCTTCGGAGCCACGGAGGAGAGCGCAGCCACAGGGGTGCGGAGGGCAGAGCGGAGAGATTCCCGCACAGAGGATCGGCGCCGAGCAGCACTCACCAGCCCGAGAGGCCTGTCTGCTCACCCGCCGGGGCGGGCGGGGGCTGGGAGCTGAGG
This sequence comes from Eubalaena glacialis, assembly GCF_028564815.1. Taxonomy (NCBI): domain Eukaryota; kingdom Metazoa; phylum Chordata; class Mammalia; order Artiodactyla; family Balaenidae; genus Eubalaena; species Eubalaena glacialis. The sequence continues at coordinate 121,211,352 of NC_083716.1, read as the reverse complement.
CTGTGGCTTCGGTCGGATCGCAGGGAGAGGACTGGGGTTGGCAGCATGAACACAGCCTGAAGGGGCTAGTGTGCCAGAGCTAGCCGGGAGGGAGTCCGGGAAAAAGTCTGGAGCTGCCGAAGAGGCAAGAGACTTTTTCTTGCCTCTTTGTTTCCTGGTGCGCGAGGAGAGGGGATTCAGAGCACCGCCTAAACGAGCTCCAGAGATGGGCGCGAGCTGCGGCGATCAGCACGGACCCCAGAGACGGGCATGAGACGCTAAGGCTGCTGCTGCCACCACCAAGAAGCCTGTGTGCGAGCACAGGTCACATCCACACCGCCCCTCCCGGGAGCCAGTGCAGCCCACCACGGCCAGGCTCCCGTGACCCAGGGACAACTTCCCCGGGAGAACACACGGCGCACCTCGGGCTGCTGCAACGTCACGCCGGCCTCTGCCGCCGCAGGCTCGCCCCGCATCCGTACCCCTCCCTCCCCCGGCCTGAGTGAGCCGGAGCCCCCGAATCAGCTGCTCCTTTAACCCCGTTCTGTCTGGGCGGGGAACACACGCCCTCAGGCGACCTACACGCAGAGGCGGGGCCAAATCCAAAGCTGATCCCCGGGAGCTGTGCGAACAAAGAAGAGAAAGGGAAATCTCTCCCAGCAGCCTCAGAAGCAGCGGATTAAAGCTCCACAAACAACTTGATGTACCTGCATCTGTGGAATACCTGAATAGACAATGAATCATCCCAAAACTGAGGTGGTGGACTTTGGGAGCAATGATATATATATATATTTTTTTTCCTTTTTCTCTTTTTGTGAGGGTGTATGTGTATGCTTCTTTGTGTGATTTTGTCTGTATAACATTGCTTTTACCACTTGTCCTAGAGTTCTGTCTGTCTGGTTTTTGTTTTTGTTTTTGTTTTTTAGTATAGTTTTTGTCTCTTGTTATCATTGGTGGATTTGTTTCTTGGTCTGGTTGCTCTCTTCTTTCTTTCTTTCTTTTTTTAAATTAGTTTTTAATATTTTTTTATATTTAATTTTTAATTTTAATAACTTTTATTTTGTTTTCTATCTCTCCTTTCTTTCTTTCTTTCTTTCTTTCTTTCTTTCTTTCTTTCTTTTTTTCTCCCTTTGCCCCTGAGGCGTGTGGCTGACAGGATCTTGGTGCTCTGGCTGGGTGTCAGGCCTGTGCTTCTGAGGTGGGAGAGCCAAGTTCAGGACACTGGTCCATCAGAGACCTCCCGGCTCCATGTAATATCAAATGGCAAAAGCTCTCCCAAAGATTCCCATCTCAACACTAAGATCCAGCTCCAATCAATGACCAGCAAGCTACAGTGCTGGACACCCTATGCCAAACAACTAGCAAGACAGGAGCATAACCCCATCCATGAGCAGAGAGGCTGCCTAAAATCCTAATAAAGTCATAGACACCCCAAAACACACCACCGGATGTGGACCTGCCACCAGAAAGACAAGATCCAGCCTCATTCACCAGAACACAGACACCAGTCCCCTCCACCAGGAAGCCTACACAATCCACTGAAACAACCATAGCCACTGGGGGCAGACACCAAAAACAACAGGTACTACAAACCTGCAGAATGCAAAAAGGAGACCCCAAACACAGTACATTAAACAAAATGAGAAGACAAAGAAACAAAAAGCAGATGAAGGAGCAAGGTAAAAACCCACCAGACCAAATAAATGAGGAAATAGGCAGTCTACCTGAAAAAGAATTCAGAGTAATGAGAGTAAAGATGATCCAAAATCTTGGAAATAGAATGGAGAAAATACAAGAAACGTTTAACAAAGACCTAGAAGAACTAAACAGCAAACAAACAATGATGAACAACACAATAAATGAAATTAAAAATTCTCTAGAAGGAAACAATAGCAGAATAACTGAGTCAGAAGAATGGATAAGTGACCCGGAAGGTAAAAGAGTGGAAATCACTATTGCAGAGAAGAATAAAGACAAAAGAACAAAAAAAATCGAGGACAGTCTCAAAGACATCTGGACAACATTAAATGCACCAACATTCAAATTATAGGGGTCCCAGGAGAAGAAGAGAAAAAAGAAAGGGACTGAGAAAATACTTGAAGAGATTATAGTTGAAAACTTCCCTCACATGGGAAAGGAAAGAGTTAATCAAGTTCAGGAAGTGCAGACAGTCCCATACAGGATAAATCCAAGGAGAAACACGTCAAGACACATGTTAATCAAATATCAAAAATTAAATACAAGGAAAAAATATTAAAAGGAGCAAGGGAAAAACACCATATAACATAAAAGGGAATCCCCATAACGTTAACAGCTGATCTTTCAGCACAAACTCTAAGCCAGAAGGGAATGGCAGGACATATTTAAAGTGATGGAAGGGAAGAACCTACAACCAAGATTATTCTACCCAGCAAGGATCTCATTCAGATTCGATGGAGAAATTAAAAGCTTTACAGACAAGCAAAAGCTAAGAGAATTCAGCCCCACCAAACCAGCTTTACAACAAATGCTAAAAGAACTTCTCTAGGCAGGAAACACAAGAGAAGGAAAAGGCCTACAATAACAAACCCCCGAAAATTAAGAAAATGGTACTAGGAACATACATATCAATAACTACCTTAAATGTAAATGGATTAAATGCTCCAACCAAAAGACATAGACTGGCTGAATGGATACAAAAACAAGACCCATATATATGCTGTCTACAAGAGACCCACTTCAGACCTAGGAACACATACAGACTGAAAGTGAGGGGATGGAAAAAGATATTCCATGCACATGGAAATCAAAAGAAAGCGAGAGTAGCAATTCTCATATCAGACAAAATAGACTTTAAACTAAAGACTATTACAAGAGACATGAAGGATAGTACATATTGATGAAGGGATAAATCCAAAAAGATATAAAAATTGTAAATATTTATGCACTCAACATAGGAGCACCACAATACATAAGGCAAATGCTAACAGCCAGAAAAGGGGAAATCGACAGTAACACAATAATACTGGGGTACTTTAACACCCCACTTTCACCAATGGACAGATCAACCAAAATGAAAATAAATAAGGAAACACAAGATTTAAAGGACACATTAAACAATACGGACTTAATTGATATTCATAGGACATTCCATCCAAAACAACACAGTACACTTTCTTCTCAAAGTGCTCATGGAACATTCTCCAGGATAGATCATATCTTGGGTCACAAATCAAGCCTTGGTAAATTTAAGAAAATTGAAATCATATCAAGCATCTTTTCTGACCACAACGCTATGAGACTAGATATCAATTACACGAAAAAATCTGTAAAAAATACAAACACATGGAGGCTAAAGAATACGTTGCTAGATAACCAAGAGATCATTGAAGAAATCAAAGAGGAAATAAAAAAATACCTAGAAACAAATGACAAAGAAAATACGACAACCCAAAACCTATGGGATGCAGCAAAAGCAGTTCTAAGAGGGAAGTTGACAGCAATACAATCCTACCTCAAGAAACAAGAAACATCTCCAAAAAACGACCTAACCTTACACATAAAGCAATTAGAATAAGAAGAACAAAAAACGCCAACATTAGCAGAAGGAAAGATATCGTAAAAATCAGGTTAGAAATAAATGAAAAAGAAATGAAGGAAACAATAGCAAAGATCAATAACACTAAAAGCTTGTTCTTTGAGAAGATAAACAAAATTGATAAACCATTAGCCAGACTCATCAAGAAAAACAAGGGAGAAGACTCAAATCAATAGAATAAGAAATGCAAAAGGAGAAGTAACAACTGACACTGCAGAAATACAAAGCATCATGAGAGATTACTACAAGCAACTATATGCCAATAAAATGGACAACCTGGAATAAATGGACAAACTCTTAGAAAATCACAACCTTCCAAGACCGAACCAGGAAGAAATAGAAAATATAAAAAGATCAATCACAAGCACTGAAATTGAGACTGTGATTAAAAATCTTCCACCAAATCAAAGCCCAGGACAGATGGCTTCACAGGCGAATTCTATCAAACTTTTAGAGAAGAGCAAACACCTGTCCTTCTCAAACTCTCCCAAAATATGTCAGAGGGAGGAAGACTTCCAAACTCATTCTCTGAGGCCACCATCATCCTGACACCAAAACCAGACAAAGATGTCACAAAGAAAGAAAACTACAAGCCAATATTACTGATGAACATAGATGCAAAATCCTCAACAAAATACTAGCAAACAGAATCCAACAGCACATTAAAAGGATCATACACCATGATCAAGTGGAGTTTATCCCAGGAATGCAAGGATTCTTCAATATATGCAAATCAATCAATGTGATACACCATATTAACAAATTGAAGGAGAAAAACCATATGATAATCTCAATCGATGCAGAGAAAGCTTTTGACAAAATTCAACACCCATTTATGATAAAAACCCTCCAGAAAGTAGGCATAGAGGGAACTTTCCTCAACATAATAAAGGCCATATATGACAAACCCACAGCCAACATCGTCCTCAATGGTGAAAAACTGAAACCATTTCCACTAAGATAAGGAACAAGACAAGGTTGCCCACTCTCACCACTATTATTCAACATAGTTTTGGAAGTTTTAGCCACAACAATCAGAGAAGAAAAAGACATAAAAGGAATCCAAATTGGAAAAGAAGAAGTAAAGCTGTCACTGTTTGCAGATGACATGATACTATACATAGAGAATCCTAAAGATGCTACCAGAAAACTACTAGAGCTAATCAATGAATTTGGTAAAGTAGCAGGATACAAAATTAATGCACAGAAATTTCTTGCATTCCTCTACACTAATGATGAAAAATCTGAAAGTGAAATTAAGAAAACACTCCCATTTACCATTGCAACAAAAAGAATAAAATATCTAGGAATAAACCTGCCTAAGGAGACAAAAGACCTGTATGCAGAAAATTATAAGACACTGATGAAAGAAATTAAAGATGATACAAATAGATGGAGAGATATACCATGTTCTTGGATTGGAAGAATCAACATTGTGAAAATGACTATACTACCCAAAGCAATCTACAGATTTAATGCAATCCCTATCAAACTACCACTGGCATTTTTCACAGAACTAGAACAAAAAATTTCACAATTTGTATGGAAACACAGAAGACCCCGAATAGCCAAAGCAATCTTGAGAACGAAAAATGGAGCTGGAGGAAACAGGCTCCCTGACTTCAGACTATACTACAAAGCTACAGTAATCAAGACAGTATGGTACTGGCACAAAAACAGAAATATAGATCAATGGAACAGGATAGAAAGCCCAGAGATAAACCCATGCACATATGATCACCTTATCCTTGATAAAGGAGGCAAGAATATACAGTGGAGAAAAGACAGCCTCTTCAATAAGTGGTGCTGGGAAAACTGGACAGATACATGTAAAAGTATGAAATTAGAACACTCCCTAACACCATACCCAAAAATAAACTCAAAATGGATTAAAGACCTAAATGTAAGGCCAGACACTATCAAACTCTTAGAGGAAAACATAGGCAGAACACTCTATGACATAAATCACAGCAAGATCCTTTTTGACCCACCTCCTAGAGAAATGGAAATAAAAACAAAAATAAACAAATGGGACCTAATGAAACTTAAAAGCTTTTGCACAGCAAAGGAAACCATAAACAAGACCAAAAGACAACCCTCAGAATGGGAGAAAATATTTGCAAATGAAGCAACTGACAAAGGATTAATCTCCAAAATTTACAAGCAGCTCATGCAGCTCAATATCAAAAAAACAAACAACCCAATCCAAAAATGGGCAGAAGACCTAAATAGACATTTCTCCAAAGAAGATATGCAGATTGCCAACAGACACATGAAAGAATGCTGAACATCATTAATCATTAGAGAAATGCAAATCAAAACTGCAGTGAGATATCATCTCACACCGGTCAGAATGGTCATCATCAAAAAATCTACAAACAATAAATGCTGGAGAGGGTGTGAAGAAAAGGGAACACTCTTGCACTGTTGGTGGGAATGTAAATTGATACAGCCCCTATGGAGAACAGTATGGAGGTTCCTTAAAAAACTAAAAATAGAACTACCATATGACCCAGCAATCCCACTACTGGGCATATACCCTGAGAAAACCATAATTCAAAAAGAGTCATGTACCAAAATGTTCATTGCAGCTCTATTTACAATAGCCAGGACATGGAAGCAACCTGAGTGTCCATCAACAGATGAATGGATAAAGAAGATGTGGCACATTTATACAATGGAATATTACTCAGCCATAAAAGGAAATGAAATTGAGTTATTTGTAGTGAGATGGATGGACCTAGAGTCTGTCATACAGAGTGAAGTAAGTCAGAAAGAGAAAAACAAATACCGTATGCTAACACATATATATGGAATCTAAGAAAAAAAAAAAGGTCATGAAAAACCTAGGGGCAAGATGGGAATAAAGACACAGACCTACTAGAGAATGGACTTGAGGATATGGAGAGGGGGAAGGGTAAGCTGTGACAAGGTGAGAGAGTGGCATGGACATATATACACTACCAAACGTAAAATAGATAGCTAGTGGGAAGCAGCCGCATAGCACAGGGAGATCAGCTCGGTGCTTTGTGACCACCTAGAGGGGTGGGATAGGGAGGGTGGGAGGGAGGGAGATGCAAGAGGGAAGAGATATGGGAACATATGTATATGTATAACTGATTCACTTTGTTATAAAGCAGAAACTAACACACCATTGTAAAGCAATTATACTCCAATAAAGATGTTAAAAAAGAAATGTACATGAGGTAAATGAATAAAATAATGGTTGATTTTTCTTCAATCCAAAAACACTAGAATTTACACATTCAAGATGCACAGCAGGGGAATAAGCAATATTCTCAATCCACCAAATATTATGAGAAGCCTCTTTTGGAATTGTATTTAGAGCTATTTCTAAACCCCACAAGAAAATTATCTTACTATTTTATAGCTACACTATTTGGACCCAAATTTGTTTATCCACCTAACACTACTTCTAAAATCACAAAGAATAAAAATGCACCACCATCGTGGCTACTCAAAAGAAACTCTGAGGGCAGTTCCAAAATCAGAGTTCCGCAAAATGCTGTGAGCAACTTGTTATAAGCACACAGCAGGGAAATCTCAGTTCGGAATGTAACAATGCTCATTTGGAAATAGTATGTCTCTTAACTCCTGTTTACAAAAATAAAAACAAACATGAAGAACCTAGTTTGGCTTTAAAGACTAGTTACGTCTAGAGTCATTAGAACGGTGCCCAAATGAAATACAGAAAGAAGGCATTTTAGACAATGGACGGGGCAATGGGAATTGAAACTGATAATGGCTCTGGTGATGATAATGACATAATAGATAACTGGTAATGTCACTGCAATGAGTAAAAAGTCACCCTCCTGTTTTCCGGGGGGGTGTGGGGTGGCCGTGGCTGCGGCGGCTTGAAGTGGGATCTCAGTTCCCCGACCAGGGATTGAACCCAGGGCGCAGGGCTGCCCTGGGTCTTTTTTCCCTTTGGAAAGGAATTTCAACAAAGAGATGGAAAATAGTGAAGTAGGTAAAGTGTTTATTAAGAGAGTAATACGCGCAGAAAGACACACAAGCAGGCTCAGTAAGAGAGAGACAGCGACGTGGGCTTTTGGGGTGGATTAAATCACTTACACGGGGGCAGTTCTTCCAGGTCTTTGTTTTCCTCTGGCCAATCATCTTGCTTTGTTCTTTGTTCACTCAGGGCCCTCTCCAGTAGGCAGGCACACCCTTTAGCCAAAATGGATTTCAGTCCGAGGGTCCCCAGGAAGTTAGCAAAACTTATTATGATCTGGAGTCCCCTCCCTTTTTGACCTGGAGGAGCCTTTTTGCGCATGTGCGGTCGAGTCCTCCCTGACCCCAAGGATGAGAAATATGTGACCTCTTTACCTTTCACCCAAGCAGGGCTTAGCCCCTCTCTGCCGCTTCCATTACTGTTATCTTAAAGTGTCCACAGGGGACACAGTCCAGCTATTTTTCCTGTTCCTGTTGTTACTTCTATCTCGAAGTATAAACAGGGGGCTGGTTGTAAATGTCTAGCCTGGGGCCCATCCATCTTCTGCCTCACTCCTATGGTGAGAAACACACCAATTAGGCCAGTTTTGCTTCTTCAATTAAAAAAGGGCAAGAAAACAAAGAGTTATGGAAATCCAGAGGAGGGACAGATGACTCAGGTTTGGGAACTCAAAGTGCTCTTCTCAAGGACTTGAGGGCCTCTGCACCACAGGATAAATATGGGTTTTGATTTCCAGCAGATCTGGATCTGGTCCCAGTTCTTCCACCTGTGATACCTTGAGTCACTTAACTTCTATAGGCCTTAGTTTCCTCACCTGTACTATGAATATAATAAAGCCTCTCATGTAAGGTTGTTGAGAAGATTAAAAGAGGTAATGTAGTAAGTTAATAAGATAATGGATGAAGTGCTGGTGCTGCCACATTATAAATGCCCAGATAAATTATTTCACCCAATAGGCAAGAGGATATGACCTAAAACCAAAACTCACAGGAAACTGCAGTCATTTCCACTCTTGGTCTATCAATGCTGAATGTGAGAGGAAGTACGGTGTGAAATTCGAAAGAAAAAGGAATGGTTCTGAATAGAGAAAACATGGATTTGCTTACCATAGTTCAGTACACTGTACATCGGCCCTCACACCCCTCATACTCTTAAAAGAAATAATCAGGCAAGGAAAGAAAACTTAGAGCTGTTCTAAACTTGAGAGATATTCATATAATTTCCTCCCTCTCCTCCTTCAAGTTTGTGCTCAAACACCCCACCCCCCATGAAACTTAATACCCCGTCTAAAATCGTGCCCCTCTGGCTCCACAACCTGCATTCATTTTCTCCGTAGTTCCTGTCTCTCTCTGACTTTATAGTCTACATTTGTCTGTTTTCATTGTCTGTTTCCCACTCTAGGATGTAAGCTTCGTGAGGACATATAGTGGTCACTCAATCATTTGTTGACCAAAGGAATGAATAAACCAAAATATGAATTTCAAAGAATTATGAAGGATTATTAAAGGAAGAGGAATGGATACTTGAAATATATCTCCAAGTTTTTAATTGAGGCAGCATAGACAGGAAGACCAATAGATGGAGAGAAAGGAAACCCAAATGAGCTCAAACCCTACCACTAAGTAGCTGAATGCTTTGGGGCAAATTTCTCTTGAGCTTAATTCCCTAACTTGAAAAATGAAGAGATGAACTAGTCAATCCCTTATATACCTTTTATTGCTGTCATTTTCTTATTTGGGGACTTCATGAGAGGAAGAAGGAAGAAGGGATGACAGATGTATACAGCCTACAGATGGCTCAAAAGGAGCAAGGATGTTTCCTAAGAAAGAGAGGAAATTGATGCTCACGAGTGATTTTTTTCCTGAGCATTGCCTTTCACAGAGAGAATAACTCTGGGAGTTAGAATCCCCACACAAGCCTGATTACAGTTTGAAATATTGACATCTGGTGACATCACCCCACTACAGCCTATCCAAGATTTTTGCTGTAAGACGCAGCCTCTTTCAAATATAAGCCAAAGCCGTATCTTTAGAGCCCGTGCTGTTTCTTCTTGTTTCAACTAGCAACCAGCAAATGGATGTTAAATGTACAATCCATCCAGCCTAGATTTGTTTCCTCTGGTGTCTCATGTATTTTATGATCAGTATATCCATTAAGTGCTCTCCAACAACTTCATTAACTCTCTCTCACCTTTTAGAAGCCTCTCTCTCATCGCCTTCCCTTACTAAAATCATGTTCCTATCTGTGCCCTAGACTCCTCAATTGTATACAAATGTGTTTCATTTGTTTCTAACTGGAAGGCACACATTTTCCTGTGACTCACACCGCCTTTTAATATCAGCTTATTTCTTTCCTTCATCTCCTTCCTCTTTCTATACGCACCTTCCTCCAGTTTAATTTCTCTCCCCCGGCACTCACTGATCAGCTTATGAGGCTTCAGGTTACACTGACTGTGTGTAGCTTATTTGTTCCCCAACTGCCTGGCACAGAATTGCTCTCGATCAGAGCAGGTGTGCACTCAACGAGCCACAGACAGTAGCAACTTTGCAGGCAGTCAGTAGCTCACGCGTGCTGTCAAATTAACGTGGCTGAACTAGCACAGGGGAGCCAAGTCTTTGCTCTCATGGTGGTGTTCTGGTATGGAGATAACATGCTGCATCCTAGGCTTTTTATTTTTCCTGTAGGACATTTGAAGAGCTCCTGGGGGAATTTCTTAGCACTCCTGAAAGTTGCTCTCAGCCAACTGTGTCCTCAAAAAAAAACTCAACACCGGACCTTCCCTGGCGGTCCAGTGGTTAAGACTCCGCACTTCCACCACAGGGGGCACGGGTTACTTCCCTGGTCGGGAAAATAAAATCCCGCATGCCACACGGTGCAGCCAAAACAAACAAACAAGCAAACAAAAAAAACTAAGAAACCTCAACGCCATTCTAAGATTTTCACAAAACAGAGCCTAGAGTTAGAAAATAGAGGAGCCAGAAGAGACCTGAGGAGTCTTCCAGCCCAGACAGCTGGTTTGTCAGAAGGAAATCAAGATGGACAGAGGTGAGCTTACTTAGCCAAAGGCACCTCCCCAATCAATACCTTAATTTTTCCCAGTGGGCACAGGGAGAATTTAAGCTAAAAGAAATGTTTAATGGTTGATCTAACTCAGTAAAATGTTGACAAAATAAGTTTCAAATTTATATGAAGCTGGCAGAGTTGCAGGCTACTAGCTCACCCATCAGAGCAACTCAGTATACACCAGTGGAAACAGAAGAAGCATTTGCAGTGAGGTAAGGACGAGACATTCCCATGGGAAGTGCTGTTGGTATCGCAGCTGCACCTAGGCTGGGTTCTGGGTAGAACCAGCCTGACAGCAGGGTTGTTAATAATGTAATGCAAATTGCTGGAGTATCCAAGAGCCACATGGGTTAAAGGTCTCACTTTTGAGCTTAATTTTTTTCTTATCCAACATATTTTTATTGACATGAAATATGCTAATACACACATATTCCCATAGGCATTGTTTTCACACACTGGGAATAGGCAGTTCTCTTCTGCAACTCTGCTTCTTTCACTATGCAATATACAGAGGCTGTCTGTTCCTCCCAGGGTGCACATCTAGATCTACTGCATTCTTTTTGTTTGCTGCATAGTATTTCAATGTTTATATAACCATATTCATATATTTACTTTTTTAAACTAGTCTTTTTCTAATAATAGAAAAAGTACAAGACCTTATTAAATAAAAATAATTTGAATGAAGGAATAAAATAAAAGTGAAACAATCTTCCTTTCCATCAATCTTGTTCCTACTCCCCAGATCTCTGCCAGGACTTTTTGTTTTCCGTTAACCTTCATGGCTTGAGATAAAACACTTTGCTATCTTTTTGGAATTTACTAACTTGAGAGCATTAACTGATGCCCTGTCATCAAAAATGAGGAACTTGATCTAGTTAATCACCCCTCTCGTGATCCATGAACTCCTCATTCCAATGTTACTGTGTTTATACTTTCAATATAAACATTCTCAATGTTTAACATATTACATTTTAAAATGAGACTATAATTTAGTCTTCTATACTTCGTATTTAAGGTGTTGCTAAAACTCATTAAAAAAAATCAACGTCGGGACTTCCCTGGTGGTCCAGTGGTTAAGACTCCGGGCTTCTACTGCAGGGGGCATGGGTTCCATCCCTGGTTGGGGAACTAAATCCCACATGCCACGTGGCCAAAAGATAAAAATCAATCAATCAATCAGTCAACATTTTCTTTATTATGACTTCATAATTCTGTACCAATAACAGTTTATTGGTAGAAGAAAAACTTTTATATATCTTTATTCAGAAAATATCATATTTTCTCTTTCATTTCTTTGACCTCTTTTGGGATATAGTTAACTGCCACTGTTTCTGATATCTGATGTTTTCTTTTCCCAGGATTAATTTTCCATTTCTTTTTTTTCCTAGAGAATGCCCTAAGGTATACTTTTTCATATAGGATGGCTAGGAGAAAAATTTTCTGCATTCTTACATGTCCAAAATGATTTTTATATTTTGTTCTTAAGTTTATTTGAGAACTTTCCTAGAAATAGAATTCTAGGTTCAACTTTTTTCTATCAGATTTTAAAGATGTTGAAATATTATGCTCTGGTGTTCAATCTGTTATTGGTCTGATTCTTAATCCTTTGTGCTTAACATAACTTCCTCTTTATAACCTCCACTTACTAAAATTATGAACAGTCAAAATTTGTATGATTGGTTTGTCATCATTAAATTCAGGTTAAATTCATATTCTTTCTTTTCTTTTTTCAAAAATTGTAATGAGTAGACAATTTGTGGACTTTAACATTATGGATGTATTCTGTTCTCCAACAGCATTTTACCTTTGACAACCTTTGCCTGAAGCAATTTTCACAGTGGTGAATTGCAAAGTAGCAATTTTCTGAATTGTTCATTCCTTTTATTAAAAAAAAAGAAGCTTTTAAAAAAATCTTTCCCTCTTTCTCTCTGCCTCTGTCTCTCTCTTTCTCTCACACATACTCACACACACATATATACATATGTATATATGTATATCTTGACTATTAATAAGGACTCATAAAATTATCTTTATTCAATATTTACAATTCAAGTTCTGATTTTAGTAAAGGGGAAGTAACTTGTTTTGTATTAACCCTTCCAGAAATAACAACTATAAACAATGGGAAAATATAATAATAACTGTTTGAAATCCCTGAAGGCAGAATTTAGAAGGAATCTGAACCTTGAAGGGCAAGAATCATACTGAGTGAGACCCAAGTTTATCTACCCTTTCCCCAGAGAGCATCCCCCAAGCACAGGGCATTGCACAGCTAGAATTCAAAAAGAGAGCGCCAGTATCATTGGTCTGAGGAATCAGAGGAGGAGTATGGGACTCTCAGAGTTGCACAAAATTGAAGGGAAAATCCTAGAAAGAGGGAAAACTTAAGGAATCCCCAAATCTACATATAAACTCTCGTCAAATCCTTGGCCAACCCCTGAACTTACATCTTTGGAAGAGGCCAGAGAGACCAAGAAGAAAAGAACAGCTAAAAAGCTGAGACAGCTGAGTAGAGGTATCAGCAGGTGGGCATAGAATTCAGAGTTCGAGTCCTGCCATGATAGAAGGGCTTGGTAAATACCCCAAGTGTTCTGCTGAAATCTCACAAGGCCCACACATTAAATAAATAAAATAATTAAACAGATTTGCTTTAGGACTAAGATTTGCTTTAGGCCCTGCTTAAAAAATATGACACATGATTTACAAAGAAATGACAATAAGAATGATAGATGATTTCTCATCACAAACAATGGAAGCCAGAAGATCATGTTTTGACATTATTAACTTACTAAAAGAAAAAAAAAATCAACCTAGAATTTTGTATCCACAAAAGACAAAATAAAGATATTTTCATGTAAATGAAACTAATGAAATTGTTACTAGTAGATCATCATAAAAAGTATTAAAGGCCTCTATTCAGGTAGTAGGGTAATGACATCACATGGGAAATCAGATCTAGGGGAAGAAAGGAAGAGCACCAGGAAATACATGTGTAAATATAAAAAAATTCTTTTTCTTTATTTTTTTTAATTCTTCAAAGGTGAACTAACTCAAAACAAAAATAATAACACTGTATTGTGGAGTTACAACATATGCAGACATAAACTATATGACAACAATAGCACAAAGGATAAGAAAAGATGTACATGGGTCATTCTGGTGTAAATGATTCTTACTTTATATATAATATTATTTTACTAATATTTTATTTATTTTTTACTGCAATTCAAAATTAAAATTGAGTTGGTTTGTAGTTTTCTTTTTTGTGCTACTTTATCAGGTTCCAGTAACAATGTTGCACTTCCTTTGTATAAATAATTTTCTATACTCTGGAAGTACCATTTAGCATTAAAATTATCTAGTCTTTGAAATTTTGGTACAATTACCAGTGAAACCATCTGGGACTCTAGCATTTTGGGAGGCTATTTTTAAGAAAATTTTCATTGCTCAAAAGGAACAAGAAATTTGAGAACAAGTGTTGAGGACTAAAGGTCAGGAGGAAATCCAGGAAAGAGAGCAGCACACAAGAATTTGACTTTTCTATTAATTCTAAATTTAAAAGAAATCTAAGAAAATGCAATAATAAAGGAAACAACTGGTCTCCTCAGAAGACTGGCAAAAAGCCACAAAAACTAGAGGAAGATAGTCTAGTAGGAGCCATTCAGTCAATTACAGACACCAACATGGTGGAAGGAGGAAATAAAGCCTCTGGCACAGGATGTCCTCAGGGAGAGGCAAGAGAGAACTTAATATTTATTATCGATGGTGTACCAGGTACTGTATTGGGACTTTCACATGCATTTTTTTCTTAATGCTGACAACAACCTTATGCAGTAAATAGTATTATACTATTTACTAGTATAATAATAATAGTATCATTACTTCCTTTTTCTAGATAAAGAAAAAGGAGTATCCAAAATTAATTAACCTTCCTAAAGTCACATAGCTAACAACTGTTGGCAAAGCTGAGACTTAAAGTCAGTCATGCTTGACAAAAACCCTTCCTTTCTGTTTGCCTTACATTTTTACTTTTTTCTTACTTTTTTATTGCCTCTTGTTTCCACAAGACCAGTGAGATCAATAAAATTAGGTGTTAGAAATGAGAATGAATACTGTAACATATAGATATTCATGGACTAGAGAAGTACTGCTCTGCTCTAGAGGAAAGAGACCAGACAACTCTTCATGGGTCATGAGCACGTCCCTCATGTCAGAGCCAGAGCGGAGTCTTCCTTGGCTGTAGATTGATAGTGGCCTTCTCTCTCAGATAGATTAGCATAATATTTTCAACATTTTAGGTGCAATCCCTTTGTTGTAAGGTAAATCTTACAAGGAAAATAGCAATCCAGCATAGAGCTTGAGCTTAGAGGCCCTGGAACCCAGCTGCCCAGTTCCACCACTTACTAGTTATGCGACCTTGAGCAGGTTACTTATTCTTTCTCTGCCTTACTTTCCTCATCTGCAAACTGTGGACAACCATACTACCTAATTGTAAGGTTTTTTAAATTAAATTAAACTAATTGAGTTTATACCTGTAATGTAGAAAGAGCAGCTTCACACATAGTAAGCATCCATTCGTTAAAGAAAGATGAATATGCATAGAATCCTCAACAATGACAATGCCCGCGTAGATTTTATAGAAACCATTAAGATACCACAAAGCACAATCATAAAGCATTGTTCTCAACCCTCTCATTTATAATTTTCTTGAAATGGCCTGACATAACATGGAAACAGAATAATAAAACCCTCTCTCCACCTTCATGCATCTAAACTGAGAGACAGATCTTCTTAAAATGTTTTGTAAAAAGGTCCAGAACACTAGGACAGGCAGTTTTACAGATAAATTTTTACCAAGTTATAAAAGAATAAAATAATCTCTCTTGAATTAAAAAAAAAGCTATTGCAGAAAGTATAAAAACAAAAGATTAATCAAAAATGAATTAAAGGGTAGCAAAATAAGAAAAAAAAGTGTTAACTAATCTCATGTAAATATAATCATCACCAAAATAAAAAATAATCATCACTTATAATCTTAGCTTTCATTATATATATTCAGGTATTCTTCTATGTCCTTCAAAAATATTTTGTATTTTCTGCGTAAATGGCTTAAACAAATATGTAAAACTTATTCTAAAGAGCTATGTATTTTTGTTGCTATTTTGAATAAAACTCTTGAAGATTAAAATCCTACAGTAAAACACTATTAAATATAATTCACCACAGTAAAATTAAAATTCATGTTTCAACATCAGAAAATCTATTAACACCACATTAAGAGAGTAAAGGGGGAGATCATATAATCTTCTCAATAGGTATAAGAAAAAATATTTGATAGAACGCAACAGATGTTCATGGTAAAACTCTAAGCAAACTAAGAATGGAAAAGAAATTCTTTAGCCTGACAAATGATATCAGTATAAAGTTGATATACTATTAACTTTAGTAGATAGTATACATAATAATGAAAAGGAACGTCAAAACATTCCCATTAAATTTAGGAAAGAATTAAACATGCCCTCTATTCCCACTTAGAATCAGTATCACACCAGTGGTCCTGGCTAATGCTGTGAGTCAACAGAAAGGAAAAGGAAGGCATAAGAATTAAAAAAGAAGAACAAAAATGTCAATATTTTCAAATTTATGATTATTGCTATAACAAATCCAAGAGAATCTATAGATAAACTATTGACATTAATAGCAGTTAACAAGATTCCTGGATACACAAACCAATTATACCCATGTATACCACTCCCAATCAAATATAATCAATTATATATAACTGAAAATAACCAGATATCAAAAGCACAATATGAAATAAAACCCTAAGCTACAGAGTGGTATATATAATATTTTATTATTTAAAAAAAATTAAAAACGTGTACCATTTGGGAGTGTATACATAAGTAGATAAAAGCGTAAAAGCTTCATGAATATGACAAACAACAAATCAGGCAAGGGCGGGCTACAGGAAAGGAAGAGGAAAAGAATGGGACTATGGAGGAGTGTACAGGGGTCAACTGTTTCTGTAAAATGGTCTTTGAAAAAAACTAAGCAAATGGGACAAAACAGTAAGTTTTGATAAAGCTGGGGATAAAACTGACTTCATTGTATTGATCTCTATACTTCTCACATATTTGTAATATTTCCAAGATGCTTTTACTACACCCCCGCCCCCCAAAAATGAAAAGAAGTAGTGCAATAAGGGAAAATGTGTGTTAAAATTTAAAATAGCATTAACCTCTCTACACAGGTGGGCCTATTGCAAGCTCCTGTCAGAAGGAGGGGTCTTCCTCTAGCTCTATCCAGGCAGTACCAATCTGCAGCTTTAGAAAGTGACATAATATGCCATTTGCAGCAACATGGATGAACCTAGAGATTGTCATACTGAGTGAAGCCAGACAGAGAAAGAGAAATATCATATGATATCGCTTATATATGGAATCCAAAAAAAAAAAGTGTACAAATGAACTTATCTACAAAACAGAAATAAAGTTACAGATATAGAAAATAAACTTATGGTTACCAGGGGGTAAGGGGGGGGAAGGATTAATTGGAAGATTGGGATTGACATATACACACTACTATATATAAAATAGATAACCAATAAGGACCTACTGTACAGCGCAGGGAACTCTACTCAATACTCTGTAATGGCCTATATGGGAAAGAATCTAAAAAAAGAGTGGACACATGTATATGTATAACAGATTCACTTTGCTGTACACCTGAAACTAACACAACATTGTAAATCAACTATACTGCAATAAAATTTTTTTTAAAAAGTACAGAGGGTTCCCCACCTTTGCCAGTAACTCATATTCCAAGGCTACTGGAGAAACACACAGACCAGCACAGCTGCCAGAGCAAGTGAGATCTGCAGTGCCTCGGGGGTCCTTTCACCTCTGGTCGTGGATTATTGCTTCTCTTTTTTCCCCAGAGGAAAACAAGAGATCAATAGATACATTGCTGGATGAAGACAAATGACTTCATTGCTTGGAAAATAAACGACTTCCACTGCATGTTTTTTGCTTTTCTCGTTTTGCATTGCTGTAATTCCTCCTGTCCCTAGAACTTGTCTGTGTCATTAAACCCTAGGTGTTTCTGAATATTTGGAGAATATGGAGTACAGTCCTTTATCTCCCATCGTTTAATAGAAATCCTGCGGACAAATCCATTTTGTCTTTGTGGTTATCTGTCATGGAGACATGAAGTTATCTTCCCACAGTCTTCCCTGTGTGACCTCTTTTAGACACAATGTGTCTCTACCCTTCGGGTATAAGACAGCCCAAGCAAGGCCCCCTGATACAAACCAGGATGTAACTTGGCATTATCCTCAAGAGAGCTCAGGAAACACCCACTGGATGAAACAAGTTAGACAAACAGAATCAAAGGCACACTCCAGAGGAGCCTCATGCTGAAATACAAAACTTCAAGTCCCTAAGGGCAAGGCTCACATCAGACTGATGACAACATTTTTCAAATCAGTTCAACATTGAGAGCTCCCTAGTCAAGGTAAGAGAAAATGCATTTCTATCATATTAGGTGTCCTCACCTCTTGGCTCATATAAATACCCAGGAGGCTTAGGTGGGATGGGGAGGAGTCTAGTTCCTAATCCTTGGCTCTTGGCATCATCATGGCTCCTTCTGCCACTCGGGGATCCTGCTCCCAGCATGTTGCACCTCGTGTTGGGTCCCGATGTTCTCATCCG
The DNA here is from genome assembly GCF_028564815.1 of Eubalaena glacialis. Classification (NCBI taxonomy): domain Eukaryota; kingdom Metazoa; phylum Chordata; class Mammalia; order Artiodactyla; family Balaenidae; genus Eubalaena; species Eubalaena glacialis. The sequence goes on along the minus strand of NC_083716.1, from coordinate 121,193,045 downwards.
GCTCAGAGATGGCCTCACAGTGGTCCTTCTGCTGACTTCAGACCAGGCCACCCAGAGGTCCATGCTTCTCTGTCACACATGCGCAACATGCAGTCGCCCCATTTCTGCTCAGAAACCCTAAAACCCCAGCCCCAGGAAATGCTCTCTATCCATCCCATACTGAGCCACTCTAAAACCTGATTCTCTTTTCTTCCTCATCATTTAGGTCTCCACCTCTTAAAGTAGTGGAGGAAAAAGGGGATGTAAAAGGGGGATGGTAAGAAATGATGGTAAAAAGGGATGGTTATTATAAGTGCCTGGCAAATTCTAGTGTTGGTCCTGAAGCACATAGGCACATGAAAAGTTTAGAAGCACAATGCAAGTGTTGGGCATCTGATGTCTCAGGAGCTGCCTCAGTAAAATGGGATGCTTTGATTAAGTCAGTGGTTTATAAATTGTGATCCTTGGAACATTAGTGTTTCTTGAAGTGCCTTATTACACCTGCTTCAGAGGTCAAGCGTGGCCAGGTCGGTAAGGATCCAAGACCTCCCCTCTTACTTTCCAGGTTCTCTCTTTAAACCAGAGAAGTTTTGTTTCACATACATAATTTATATAAATTTCACTGAACAAATGAGTACATGTCCTTTAGCTCTCATTGTTTAACAGATGTGACAGATTTGCAGACAAATCTAGATTAATTGATCTCCATGTGTCCTGGATGTCAAAAGGAGCTTTGTGTTGTTAAAATCTACCAGGCACTATAACATCTGTAAATCTGTGTAGAATATTGATTTTTATCCTTTAACATACTTCCAAGTTTCCGTACCAATCCCAACTGTACAGCATAATGCTTTCAACTATAGTATTTTCTCTTTATAGACACGGCCAAGTTTATCTGAATAAAAATTAAGTGTCACAGAAGATTATCCAATGCACTTTTTTTTAAAGTAGTGAATTAGGTGAGGAAAAAATTATGAGTATAGCCCTTCTTTCACTTACAATGCAATCAGGAGCCAAACACTATTGGAAGAAAATGTAAAAACATAAGGAGTTGTGACGTTGCGTCTGACTCCATATATTCATCCCATCAAGTGAAGTCATAGAGCAATTGTTTGCTAAAGAGCCATTGTGGCCAACCGCAACCATCTTCATCTGTTAAATTTGATCTGCCTTTATCTGATTCTTCACTTGGTGCCTGTTTTCTAGGAAACCCTATGAAGAAGAAAAAATTCCCAGCAACAATGTCAGCCAAGTGTCTCTGGCTGACAGTTTGTGTAGAACTTCTCCAGTTTCTATAGCCACACTCCATGAGAGAGAGGGAGAGTCTCCATTCTGAGAACTCTAATTCTATCATTTGTCATGGATGTTGGAAGCTAATTTTTATAGCTTTGCAATAAGCAGCAGTTTGTAGATTACCCCATTGTAAAGCCCTTTGGGATTTTCTAATAAAGGTAGTACAGCAAAAGTTTAGATCACGCCAGAGCATCAGTCACTACATTGGTAGCATCCATGTGCCCCCAGAGAAAGCCTGAGTAGATTAGAAAGAGATCTGGAAATGGAGGATGCTGCATATTACAGATCTGGACTTCAGAAAAGAATGTTCTTTTTCATATTGTGCTGATAATGTTATCTAGTTTATATGGATATCTGGTTTATATGCCTCTGGAAAGCGAGCAGCTCTCTGGTCTGTGGACCCAAAGCAGACACACCCTGTGTACTGGCTAATGAAGGAAAGCCAGTCAATTTGGAATTGCTCTAAATTGTTGCCTCAAGGCCATTTTCGTTTCCTGCACTTAAAATACACAGCGACTTGATGGGACCTAACAAATACAAGAGTGGTTATGTTGGCATCTTAAGACCTGTTAAAATGAGGAGAAGGAAAACCATACTCGAACTCATTCCTTCTTCAAGGAAATCATAAGCTCTTTTAATGGCAACCAGTGGATATTTCAGAACATCATGAGAGAAATATTAGTTGAAAGGTATTGTGTATTGTTTCTTGTTTTGTTTTTCACTGTCCCCTTATTTTCTGTAAATTACATTGCTAAACAGTATATAAATTTTCATTGTGTCTGGAAGAGGCATTTGTTTGAGTAACCAAAAAGTCCTTCTATCAGTTAGGATTATATGTACCTCTATGTAAGAGAAACCTTACAACACTGGCTTAAACAAATAGGGGTTTCTATTTCTGACATGACAAGTAGTCGAGAAGTAAGCGATTTGCACAGGTGCAGTGGCTTTACCATGTTACCAGGAATTCGTGTTTTTCTATCTTTCTTTTCCACAACCTTCATTTCAGTATGCCCCTCAACCTACAGTGACGTGATGGCAGCCTGCATATGTGTTCCAGGAAAGAAGTAAGCACAAAAGGTGAAATGTGTGTGAAAGCCAAATCATCCTTTTTTTCCCCTCAAGATAATAATAGATCTCCTGAAATGTCCACGAAGTCATCTAAGTCTTACATGCTAAAACTGGGGCACAGGGCTGTGCCTAGCTGCAAGGGAGTCTGAAGAGGTAAGTTTTTGGTTTTAAACTGGAGATGTTGCCATCTCCAACAATATCAGGGAATTTTTGTTAATAAATACAGGTTCCAGTGTTGGGTAAGAAAGTAGCAGTGTCTAACACAGTCTGGATTTGCTTTGGTTCTATCTAAAACTTAGTAAATTTCATGTTACCTGCGGCATAGCATTCTAAACTTTCTCTCTTTTAACCCAAAAAGATATCTTTTATCAACTAACTTGGGGACTCTGTTTACCTCCCTAGCCCTTTTAGCAACAAGTAGTTACCTTGAGGCAATCCAAAATAAGCTTCATTCGGAAACAACCCCTTTGCCTGTCAGCTCACCTCTTAGCAGAAAATACTTAATGGAAGATGCCTGAGAAAGGCTAGAGGCCACAATGTAATCTGCTAAGGCTCACCATCTCATAGCAGTGCTTATGATGGTTTATGTTTGATGCACAGATGTAAATATTTCCAACATTGCAAGACTTCATCTTATAGGACTTTGGTCAATTTATACTGCAAGGCACAAGCAGAAAGCATCTCCATTAGCAAAGCTATATTTTCTTCATATCCACTTGCAGAATGGCTAGCTCTACCCTCATTTATTCCACTCTTGAAGAGTTTTGTTAAAATAAGAAAGAAGTAACCAGCATATGCCAATTATCTGATTTTTTCCTTCAATATCCTTCAAGGCTATATCTTTGGTCAACATGTGGTCTATATCCCATTTACTACAGGTGACAACTTGACCAAAGGTTTTTCTGCTACATAACAAGGATCACCAGCTTGCAATATCTGGGTGCTCACCACTCATAGCCTACCTCCATCACTCAGCCAATTGTACATTGTTCTACCTTCTATAACTGTTGGACCCCTATCTAATCAAATTCTCTGTTAGTTAAAATTGCATATAGCTGCCTATGACAGAACATTAACAACAAGTTTTAATCAAAATGTCTCTCATGAGACAAGAGAGCGATATGGCACATTCATGATGCCATCAGGAATCAAGCTTCTTCTGTTGTTCTGCTCAGCCATCTTCAGCAAGTGACTCTCAACCTTGTGATCACAATTTGGATGTTTTATAGAACTGTGTCAGAAGGGATGTAGGGAAGTATTTTTAACTTGGGACATTTTCACTTCCAAACAATCTTGGAGTTCTCTTTGTAAGAAAGAAGGGAGAGTGGATATTTATTAGACAGATAGCAGTGTTTGCCACAGGTTCTGAACCCCAAGCTGGCATAACACACTTGGTAAGGTGGATAGAGAGAGTTTGTCTTGTGAACTACAGCCAAGTCCTGTGGGAGCATTTGACTTCAAGTGAAGTGTGATAGGAAGAGATCTTCTGATCCCCTTTACTACATACTCTGGTGGAAAAAATATGGAATCATGATGACATCTAGTTGATTCTCTTAATATTTTGATTAATTCACCTGTTGCCAGAGCAATAGCGTATAACACAACTCCATGGCACTAAGCAACCATCATTTGTTTTCCTCCTACATCTGTGGATTGTTTGGGACTTGGATGATCTAGGTTGGGCTCAGCCAGTCTTGGCTCCAGGCCGTAAGGACAATGTCAGTTCAACATGCTTGTCATTCTCCTGGTATCAGTGGACTAGTTGATATCTGTTCTTCCCAGCAAAGAGCCAAAAGCACAAAAGGGCACACCCATCCATGCAAGCATTATTTCAAGCCTCTACCAGTATTATATCTGCTAAAGTCCTATTGACTAAAACAAGTCACATAACTAATCCCAAACTCACTCTGTTTCCTTAAGTAGAAACTCCAAAGACACATAGCAAAATGCGTAGATACAGAGAAGGATAAAGAATTGAGGTTAATAATCAAATCTACCATAAGCTGGTGCATTCATAATATCTAACAAAGCACTCATTTCCCACTTAAAGCAAGCGGGACAATTTTTATATATTCTATTATAGGAAAATATATATAAAAACAAAAAAAATATTTCTAGACAATAAGATTTGTTTGTAAGAATACATGATATCATTCTTCACTTTTTACAAGAGACAGTGATGGTAATAGCTGCTTAATTTTGTGTTTTTCCTACAAGAAAGGAAAATTACTCCATAGTTTATGTCAGAGGACTTCAGACTCATAAAAAGATCAATCAAGGGACTCTAGTTATTTGCAAATACTTTTGGAAAGTTGTGGTTTCTATTTTTAAAGATAAATTTAGAGATAATATATCTGTTTATGCCATGGAATGTTATTCCTGGAAGTATTCTATGAAACTGTTTATTCCAAAATCCAACCAAGTCTAGGAATTATTTTTCTACCTTCTTTATTGATGAACGATCAGTCCGTACTATACTTCCAGTGGTGGGATGGTCACATTTTCAGAAGGCAGCTCATTCCATTGTTCCATGAGCCCCGTTGGCAAAATTACAGTCTTCCTTCCCTTGCCCTTAATTCTTAAAACCTAGAAAATGTTTTGCCAATTTCATTTCAAAACAGTATTCATTACTAAGGCTGTCATAGTAAATTGCCAAAAACTGAATATCTTAAAATAACAGAAATTTATTATCTCATAGTTCTGGAGAGTAGAGCCTAAAATCAACGTATTGGTAGGACTATGCTTTCTCCAAAGAGATTCCCTCGGAAGGGGACTATGTTCTCTCTAGCAAAGAATCTTTTCTTGCTTCTGGTGACTCCTAGCGTCGGGTGGTTCCTGGCAATCCTTGGCATTCCTCGGCTTATAGTTAAATTACTCCATCTCTGCCTCTGTCCTCATAACACCTTCTTCCCTTGTGTCTTCGTGTATCCTCTTCTCTTCTTATAAGGACACTGGTCATTGGATTTAGAGCCCATCTTAACCAGTATGATCTCATCTTAATTTAATTGCATCTGGAAAGACTCTATTTCTAAATAGAGTCACATCCTGAGGTCCCAGGTATATTGGGGGGACATTATTCAACCACTAAGAAGACCATTTCAAATATTTGAAGAGATATTATGATCCCACTTTGGTCTTACCCTCTTCAGCCTAAAACCCTGAGTACCTTCAAGTGTCCTTAAATTATTTTGCCCCAGACCTTTACCATTTAGGCCAACTTCTTTCAATTATATTCAAAGGCAACCATAAATTGATGTTGTGAACTGTTAATAGGTAATTTTATTTATTTCAAGCATAGCTACTTTTAAAACCTTCATGAAAAGTTATTTGTAACTTTTCATACCCAAGAAATAGTACGTAATTTTGTCTAACTAATAATTTAGCCTGGTGAGCAAAATACCTGCCCCTTGGATCCTGTACTTGGTGATCCAAGATGAGAAAGACATTACATCAGAAATCATCTGCTGATGCTGACTCATACTCCATCAGGTGCTTTTTTTATTACATTTTACTACCTAAGTCAAAGACCAATACTGGTCAAGACTTACTACCCACGATTGAGCTGTAACGAGAATGCTGAAAAGGGCATCAGAGGCTACTGAAAATATAGATCATACTCTGCTAGGGCAAAAATGCCCCTGGCCCAGGACTTTATTAGCATTAGAGTTTCATTACTGCCCTTTCAGCTCTGCTTCAGAGCCTCCCATTGAAACCCAGGGATTGCAAAAGGATGAGAATATTGAAAACATGCCTTATCCTACCCTAAAACACCACAGCAGGGACCACACCTCAATTAATTCCATCCAAAGTTTTTGTAACTGGGCACAGGACCTTGTTCCAAACACTGTGGGAGAATTAAACAATCATAGTGTTTATTTAGCTTCTACCATATATTCAACAAGCTATTGCCCTGAGTTGGCAGTCTAATGGTGGACAAAAAAAAAAAAAAAAAGAAAAGAAAGAAATGTGATCAGATAAATAAGAGGTAGAATAAATGCAACTTTGTAGATGAATGTTCAGCCTCTGGACAGATATGGGCTTGCATTCGTAATCCTGGATCAGCTACTTACTCATTAAATGTGACTTTGCTCAATTTACTAATCTCACTAAGCCTCAAATTCTTCATTTGGAAAATGGGAATGATAATCATTTTATAGTATTTTATATGTATTTTATAGTGTTGTTTTGAGGACTAAACGAACAAATGCATGCAATGTACTTAAAAGAATGTCTGGCACTCAGTATAACATTAGTTGCTTTCATTAAAATAGTGGGAAACAAAAGAAAACAATTTCAAAAAGGAGGAACAAAGTTGGAAAACACACACTACTTGATTGAAACACTTACTATGATACCACATCAATCAAGACAGTGTGACACTGGCAAGGGACAACAATAATTTCATTTGAAAATAACAGGTAAAATATTTGAACATATACTTCACCAAAGAAGACATATGGATGGCAAATAAGCACATGTAAAGATAGCCAACATGCTTAGTCATTAGGGAAATACATATTAAAGCCACAATGAGATGCCACTACCCACCCACTAGAATTTTTAAAATTCAAAAGATTGAAAACACGAAGTGTTGGCAAGAATGTGGAGCAGCTCTAACACTCATACACTGATAGTGGGAAGGTAAAATGGTGCAGCCACTTTGGAAAACATTTTGGCAGTTTCTTACAAAGCTAAACATACTCTTAACCATATAACCCAGTACTGCCCTCCTAGGTATTTCCCAAGAAATATGTTTCTACACAAAGACCTGCACTTGAATGTTTATTGTTGCTTTATTTCTAATCACCAAAACCTGGAAACTACCCAAATGTTCATCAACTTATGAATAGATCAAGAATTGTGGTATATTCATATAATGGATTAATGTTCAGCAATAGAAAGAAACAAACTACCAATATGTGCAACGACATGGATAAATCTCCAAAACACTGTGCTAAATAAAAGAAGTTAGACACAGAATATCGCATACTATATGATTTCATTGTATAACGTTCTAGAAAAGGAAAATCTATAGAGACAGAATATACATCAGTGGTTGCATGCCAATAGCTCAGTGGGCTGCAGTAGTGGGGAAGGGATTGACTGTAAAGGGACATGAGGCATATTCTGGACATAATGGAAATGTTCTATATGCTGATTGTGATGTTGGTTACATAACTATGCACATCTGTCAAATCTCACCAAATTCCACACTTCAAGAGAATAAATTTTATTGTATCTAAAACATACTTCAATAAAAATAGTTTATTATAGTAATATTTAAGACATTATAAGGCAATGTTTGATTTATCATCAAAGGAGACAGAAAACTAGAGAACCATATAATCATCTGAATATTAGTACATCTTGTCCAATAAAACCATTTTTAAATTAATTTTATTGGTGTATAGTTGCTTTACAATGTTGTGTTAGTTTCTGCTGTACAGCAAAGTGAATCAGTTAGATTGACATTTATACGCTACTATGTATAAAATAGACAACTAATGAGAACCTACTGTATAGCACACGGGAACTCTATTGAATGCTCTGTGGTGACCTAAACGGGAAGGAAATCTAGAAAAGAGGGGATATATGTATACATAAACTCATTTTTTAGAGCAGAACACAAAGTCCAGAAAGTAGAATGGATCACTAATTGGTTACACGTGAATTGACCTTGATCATCTAGGAAGGCTTTTAAATCGAATGCAGTTGCCATAGAAATGCATTGCTAAACCCCCATTAATTATATGAAATCCACAGCCTTCCTTCCTATCACTCCTCAGTTTTAGGTAAGTGTTTTAGGTAAGTGACTGGTGTTGGGGAGGAAGAAATTTTCCTCTACCCTTCTAGGATCTTCTGGCTATTCTAAGAAATAAATTGAGATGAGACGGATGAACAGAAGAAAATCAAACAAAAGTTTAGTAACATGTACACATGGGAGAGACCCAGGAAAACTGAATAACTCACCAAAATGGCCAAAAATTTCACCTTAAATATCATATTCAGCTAAAGACAAAAAAGGATGTTGGGGAGTAGGGGGTGGAGACTTCAAAGGGGAAGGCAATTGATATGAAGATTGAAAAGCAAATGTTTAGTAAATAAATGTTTGCTGGGCCTGCACAGACAATGGGACACAGAGTGGATTCGGATATCTAAGAGTTTCTCCCAACACACCTAGCCCATATATTTTTTTTAACGTCTTTCTTGGAGTATAATTGTTTTACAATGGTGTGTTAGTTTGTGCTATATAACAAAGTGAATCAGCTATATGTAAACATACATTCCCATATCCCCTCCCTCTTGCGTCTCTCTCCCACCCTCCCTATCCCACCCCTTTAGGTAGTCACAAAGCACCGAGCTGATCTCCCTGTGCTATGTAGCAGCTTCCCACTAGCTACCTATATTATATTTGGTAGTGTATATATGTCCATGCCACTCCCTCACTTTGTCCCAGCTTACCCTTCCCACTCCCTGTGCCCTCAATTCCATTCTCTACATCTGCGTCTTTATTCCTGTCCTGCCCTTAGGTTCTTCAGAAGCATTTTTTTTTTTTTTTAGATTCCATATATGTGTGTTAGCATATGGTATTTGTTTTTCTCATTCTGACATACTTCACTGTGTATGACAGACTCTAGGTCCATCCACCTCACTACAAATAACTCAATTTTGTTTCCTTTTATGGCTGAGTAATATTCCATTGTATGTATGTACCACATCTTCTTTATCCATTCATCTGTTGATGGACACTTAGGTTGCTTCCATGTCCTGGCTATTGTAAATAGAGCTGCAATGAACATTGTGGTACATGACTCTTTTTGAATTATGGTTTTCTCAGGGTATATGTCCAGTAGTGGGATTGCTGGGTCGTATGTAGTTCTATTTTTAGTTTTTTAAGGAACCTCCATACTGTTCTCCATAGTGGCTGCATCAATTTACATTCCCACAAACAGTGCAAGAGGGTTCCCTTTTCTCCACAGCCTCTCCAGCATTTATTGTTTGTAGATTTTTTGATGATGGCCATTCTGACTGGTGTGAGGTGATACCTCATTGTAGTTTTGATTTGCATTTCTCTAATGATTAGTGATACTGAGCATCCTTTCATGTGTTTGTTCGCAATCTGTATATCTTCTTTGGAGAAATGTTTATTTAGGTCTTCTGTCCATTTGTGGATTGGGTTGTTTGTTTTTTTGATATTGAGCTGCATGAGCTGCTTGTAAAGTTTGGAGGTTAATCCTTTGTCAGTTGCTTTGTTTGCAAATATTTTCTCCCATTCTAAGGGTGGGGTCCCTTATTATTATTAATCCCTTATTATTTTCTCCCATTCTAAGGGTCTTTTTGTCCTGTTATGGTTTCCTTTGCTGTGCAAAAGCTTTTAATTTTCATTAGGTCCCATTTGTTTATTTTTGTTTTTATTTCCATTTCTCTAGGAGGTGGGTAAAAAAGGATCTTGCTTTGATTTATGTCATGGAGTTCTGCCTATGTTTTCCTCTAAGAGTTTTATAATGTCTGGCCTTACACTTAGGTCTCTAATCCATTTTGAGTTTATTTTTCATAGGGTGTTAGGGAGTGTTCTAATTTCATTCTTTACATGTAACTGTCTGGTTTTCCCAGCACCACTTATTGAAGAGGCTGTCTTTTCTCCATTGTATATTCTTGCCTGCTTTATCAAAGATAAGGTGACCATATGTGCGTGGGTTTATCTCTGTAGCGTATATTTTTTACAGGTATCTCTGGTGATAGCTCAATTCTAAGAACAGGCTTTCTATCTAAATTCTTTTAGGCAGTTAGGGGAAAGGTCAAAGTTTCTTCCTGAGTCTTGGGCCTTGATTGTTTTCAGCTCAAAGTAATCTGCATGCAGGAGACATTTTGGGGTGGCAAATTTTGCTTCCCTATACTGGAAAGTAAATGTAGAGGAGACATGTAGACAAGGAATTGGTAAGAGGAATTCCTACTTAGTCCTGGAAAACCTCCTTTACACAGTGATTTTAGGAGCCACTCTGCAAGGGGACAGCATGTTGACTTGGGAAGTCAATAATACAAACCTGGATGGCTGGGGGAAAACAGCAGAATGGATAGAATTTTTGAAAAATAAAGGCTCTTGGGAGCAGAGCATCGTGTGGGTAGGAAAACAGAGATGTTGTCAGAGGAATGTGACTTTGAAGATCAAGGTGTGGATCTTGGTCTGGCTCTGAATCAATAGGGAGATATTTTGTCAATTTAGTCTCCAGATTCTCTCAAGAGAGATCTGAAAACTCATTTGACTGGCCTAGGGAGCCATTTGATGGAGAGTGTTCTTTGATTTTATTTATTTATTTATTTATTTGTTTGTTTATTTATTTATGGCTGTGTTGGGTCTTCGTTTCTGTGCGAGGGCTTTCTCTAGTTGCGGCGAGCGGGGGCCACTCTTCATCGCGGTGCGCGGGCCTCTCACTATCGCGGCCTCTCTTGTTGCGGAGCACAGGCTCCAGATGTGCAGGCTCAGCAGTTGTGGCTCACGGGCCTAGTTGCTCCGCGGCATGTGGGATCTTCCCATACCAGGGCTCGAACCCGTGTCCCCTGCATTGGCAGGCAGATTCTCAACCACTGTGCCACCAGGGAAGCCCGATGGAGAGCTTTCTTGATTGGAAAAATGAGAAAAATTGTTTGAGACCTGAGAGTGTTTATTGAACCACCTCTGAGTGGAAGGGCTGGGGAATAAAGTGAACATCAAAGAATTGATTCTAGACCTGGCTCTGCCAGGTTAACCTGTGTGGACTTCTGGGCCTCATCTCAAATTCCTCGGTGGTTAAGAAGAAAAAAAGAAAAGATAATTCTGCGGTAAGGGGGTGATGCTAGAGACATATATATTAACTGACTGGTTATTTGGGTGAGACAGTCTTATATAAATGGAATGATATGGGCTGTGCCTCTCTATCTAAATACTTATACTCTATTCTCTTTGAGAAGAATAAGCAATGTCCCAGGGAGTTCATATTTGAATTGATCTCTAACTTAGTTCAAATGAGGAATGATTCCAAGTAAGTGATCAAAAATTAATGTGTGTGTCCAGTTAACTCTCCAATGGGCACTGAGGTTAGAAGGCAATGAGTGTACAGAAGGAGGAAATAAGATCATGTAACTAAAGATCAATAGGAGATAGTGGCTTGATCTATAAATACAGTGTCCAAGAGGGTAATCTCAAATTGAGCATATAAGGTTAAACACAACCAAATGTCACATTCTTAGTTGGAAAAGATCAAAGAAATCAGAAATAAGTGCTGTGGAGCCTTTGGTATAATGCTGACGTGCAGCATAGACGAAAACTGAACTGCTCACTTCCCAAATGGCATCTATCCTTCTGTCAAAGAAAAAAAAGAAAATAGAATGGGCATCCATGAGGACAATATAATTTCAGGGTGGTGAAGAAGAGTCCTTTTCATCTGGAAGGCACTCCCCTTTAACAGTGTGGAAAGCATCATTCTCATTATTGCAGCTGAAGGAGAAAATAAAATCTAAGGTTAAAAGGAATGCGGCATGCAGGAAAATGGTGTCCCACTAACCTGCTGGAGGGAGCCACATCAGTGGGAAGGTTTCTGCAGAGAACAACAGATAAAGAGTCACCCCAAACTGTGTGTCTTATTTTTGTTAATACTTCACGGAGTGTAGCCAAATAGCATGAACTTCACACAAAAATTTAAGAATGTATTTTCAAAGGAGGCACTGAAAGACTCAGAGCATGTTCCCAGAATTGAAGACTAGCTTGGTAATTATCTTTCTAATTTGAGTAATAATAATGACAATTACAATAATTTACATTCAGTAAGGTGGGAAATTTCCATGGTAACTAATCCTATGAAATGACCATTAAACAAGTACAGTTTTCCATAAAATCTACCAGGATAAAAAGAATTGGCACTCACAGATGTGACAGTGAGGGAAACTGTCCTAGCCACTCTATCTTCTACAGCCCCAGAAAGCAAGCCTTATCGAGACCAACTGCACATTCAGTGATGGACAAAGGACACAAAGAATGTCACCTACAACCACCAAAGCCTTCATGAATTTCTAGACGTGGCCCTTCCAGTGGACGGAGTGGGATTAGTGTTTATCACGTGGCTCAGCCACGTGTCCCAGATGTCTTACTTCTTTGTGGACTCCTGTTTTGTTCTATTCCGCGTATTTTCCTGTAGTATTGGGCAAGCAACAAACAGGCACGTGCCCTGAGCGTGCTGATCGCAAATAAGCAAAGCAGGAACCGGCCTGCTGGGGAGGGAGTGGGCGGAGGGAGGGACTCACCAGGTTGACGGGGCTACTGACCTTGCTGTTCATGAGTGCCCCGAGGCCGTTCACCAGGTCGCTGGAAGAAAGGAGAGGCTGCTCATGTGCCCGCTGAGCCTCTCAGGCGCCGAGTATCGGACACAAGCCGGCCACCTCCCGGAAGGAAACCAAAACCCCCGTGGGAGACTGGACGTCAAAATAAAACCCTGTACATAAGAGGGCGCAGAGGATGCTCAAGTGTTTGCAGATGAGATGATGTGGCGTCTGGGATCTGCCTTCTGCGGGAGGGTGTAGGCAGATGGCTGAACAAGATGGAAGCTGAGTGATGGGGCTGGTTTCCCTACTTTGTATATTTCTGAAATCCTTCAGTAATTAGAAAATAAAGTATGCACACACACCCCAAAAAAACTCTTAAATTGTGTATAGCACAGGGACCCATATTCAGTATCCTGTAGTAAACCATAATGGAAAAGAATGTGAAAAAGAATATATATATGTACATATATACATATATATATAACTGAATCACTATATATATATAATTGAATCACTTTGCTGTATAGCAGAAATTAACACAGCATTAAGTCAACTATACTGCAATAAAATAATTTTAAAAAAAAAAGAAAAAATAAACTTGAATTGGAAGCAAGCACATGCAAACAAGGGGTAACGTGGAGCTCATCGTGGATTCTAGAAGAAAGGGAATCAAGCAGTACACATTTACCAACACTCCCCAGGTGAGATTCTTCTAACAGGCCAAACAACAGAGCATCTTAGGTACAAAATGTGACAATGGCTGTGGGAATACTGTGCAAATGTCAGATATGTTCTAATATAAAATACTCTTTTCCGTGATTTTCCTGGCTTAATGACAGTCTGCTTGTCAATTATATTTTTCTATAGAAATGTATAGTGTTCTGATTTGTCAGTCAGTGTCTTGTGATTTTGATCAATTTGGAATTTGGATCAGTTCTTTGACCTGCCATAACCCAAAGAACTAAAAAAAAAAGTTTTATTTTGTATACAATACTCTGGCGGACCCTGAAACTAGACAACTCAGCAGGGTAAAAATGCTGCATAAGCTTAGCATAAAATGCCTGCCAGTTTTTTCTAATATTTCACCATGACACCCCAACCTTATTCATATTATCCCAAAGCTATTTACCATCTGTTTTAGACTCTTTTGGTTACAAATAATAAAAACTGAGTTGGGCAAATAATTAAAGCAAACAAATAAAACAAGTGAAAAAAAGTGAGGTGTATATGATCTTCTTTTTACGAAATGGCTTTCTCTACTTCTAGGCACACATGGTAGAATATGGCGGCCCCCTAATGCCCAAGGTTGTGTCACCTCAATTCAAACTCAGTATATGATAAACTGAAATCTCTCATCCACATTTCAAAAAAACTTAGGGTTAGGGTTAGGGTTAGGGTCAGGGTTAGGGTCAGGGTTAGGGTTTCTAACTACTGAAATCAGAGAATTTGATTGTCCCACCTCTGATCCAGCATCCACCCCCAGGCCAAACAACTGTGGCTACAGAAGGGTTCACAAAGTATTGACAAGACAGTCCATAAGAGGATGATTGGGGATATATAGAGTGGGTGGATGGGTATAGTTCTCCAGGAAAAAAGTCTTCATGTCTTCAGAAATGTAGCAAAATATCCTGTACATCAGTGCTTCACTAGCTGTAATACATCTATGAATCACCCGGGAGGTCTTGTTGTACTGATTCTGATTCAGTAGTTTCTGTGGGGCCTGAAAGTTTGTATTTCTAGCAAATGATGTTGATACTCTGATCCGTAGGTATACTTGTCATTCAACCAAAATTGCTGGTCTCCTGTTTACACTTCAATGATTATCATCCTGGGGCAGCCAGCATGGTGAACTACTCAGATCCTGATTCATAAAGGGACCTGCCAGGAGGAGCACAGCTAGCTGAGAGCCTCCCACTATCCTAGCCTTTAGGATCTGTCTAGGCTTTCAAACTGAGGCCAGATATTGTCTGGGCAGCTCCCCAGCAATGAGTGCGCACAGTCATGTTACAAGGCCTTGTCATTTCTGTGCCAGATAATGGAGCTTAGGTGATGACGTTTATAAAGTTCAGCCTCCTGGGGCAAGGAGCAGGGCAGAGAGGCTAGAAAATGCACCTGAGAGTTGGAATGGAGAATTAGCAGCCCAGCAGGGTAAATGCTAAATTTAAGGTCTAAACAGAGCACTGTAGTGTTGGGAAAAGGGGAAGAATGGTTGTGGAGAAAGGTGACCTTCCTTAAATCAAAGAAGAATCAAAACATGAGCTTGAGGTCTGTCTTTACGTATTTAAGAATCGTCTCATGGAAAATAGTTTTAAGTTTTCTGTGGTGCTTTAGAGAACAAGACAATGTTTCTAATAGGAGGAAAACATTTTTTTTTCAATGGAGCTACCCTACCATTATATGACTTATGAGAGGGGGTGGGTTTTCCATTGCTGGAAGGATCCACG
This sequence comes from Eubalaena glacialis, assembly GCF_028564815.1. NCBI lineage: Eukaryota > Metazoa > Chordata > Mammalia > Artiodactyla > Balaenidae > Eubalaena > Eubalaena glacialis. The sequence continues at coordinate 121,177,965 of NC_083716.1, read as the reverse complement.
AAAGGATTGTTGGAACAGAAACTTGGTTGACGGTATGATCAGATTAATTATAGTTAACTGGCACCAGAGACCAGACAGGCCTAAGGGAACATATAAGCTACTGGGGTGAGGACCAAGGTCCTGGCATTAGGAGGCGTTTGATCAGACATTATTTCCCAGGTCTAGTCATGTTGTATGCCAGACATCATAACAGGTGCTAGTGACCAAAACTCTCTCATTGACCAAACTTTGTCAGGTTCCTCTAAACTTTCTTCTCAATTAGGACTCAATCTTTGGACTTCTGTGTCTATCTTTGTACCATACAATTTTAGCAAAAATTCTGCTAAGTCAGTTTAGCAACAATCCCCACCCTGGATATTTGATTACCCCTGATATCTCATCAAATTTCTCATCCCCACCATGCCCCAGGCCATAACTGATCACCTTGGCCTGTCTTCAGCAAGAATCCTCTCAAGTCAGTTTAGCCAGAATTCTCCCTGACTCTTAATGTTTTCTCTCAGCAGTTTTCCATCTCCTGACCTCCACCCTGCTCCTTCACTACAAACCCCATTTTTCCAGACCACATTCCAAATTGAACCCAGCTCTACACATACTGAGGTCTCTTTTTCCTATTGCAATAGTTCATGAGTAAAATCTCTTTTTACTGCTTTAACTACTGTCTGGCTCTGTCTTTTTTTAACACTGAGGATATCCTGGTTAGTAACATTCACCTATTTTCAAGGGTGATATACGCTAGTAGAAGGAGACACACATTAATGAAATAATTATAAAATAAATGTATACTTATAAATGAAGATGAAGACTATGAAAAAGAGATATTTTTAAATGATTTAGGCTATAAGAGATCAGAGACAATTTCCCTGTATATATGATACCTGAGCTAAGATCTCAAGAGTGAGAGGGTTGACAAGGCATGCGCGCACGTGTGTGTGTATAGTCAAGGGGGTGTATCCTACAAAGTCTTGGAAGGAAGGATACAGGATATTCAAAAAGGGGAATTGAAGAGAGTTTGCTGAGGAGAGTATTACAGAGGTGTGGGAAGCTGAACAATAAGGGCTGGGCAAGCACACAGCTATCAGCAGCAGTGGGAACCTGCAGAGCCAAGATAGAGGTTGTCCCTGTAAGCCAGGGAGACACACATGTGGGAGAAGTCTTGCCTGATGAGGCTTTGGTCACGAGTAGGGGAACACAGCCACTCAAACCCTAAGAGAATCCAAATGCAATAGTCTGCAGAGGCCAGCATCTCAGAGCACAGGACAGGGTTGAGACAGATGGAAAATATCTCTAGAGAGGCGAGTAAAGAATAACCAGCACAAGGGAAAGAGTGGTACAGGATCAAGATGGAAGGTAGTCTGGTGCTTAGACCATGTTAAAGAATTTGGACTTTATAAAGAACAATGGAAATCAAAATATCAGGGCCAACCAGCACCTTGGGAAGTGTTTGGGATCAGAAGGTCTCAGCTGGTATCAGGAACCCTGCTGTGGAAACTGGATACTTGGTCAACACTTTAGTCCTTGGATTCCTGTAGTGATGGGAGGTTAGACTATAATGAATTGTTAAAGAATTTTCGCCTCTGATTAATAGTGGCTGCCTGGAATGCTTTGTTGAAGAAGATGCTGAGGCATTCTCCAAGTTGAGCAGGAAGAGTGCCACTATTGATTAGTGATGTGCAATCCCATTAATCTGTTTTAGCGGGAAGTGGGTAGATCACATGCTTGGACACGTTCAAAGTGCAAGATCTTATAAGTGATCACAGATTTCAAGGTGTTTTTTTTTATTATTAGTGGCTTAACAATTTTAGAATTAAATTGACTCTAGAAATTCTGAGGCTTCTAACAACTTGATAAAGCAGTTGTGCTGAAAACTTCATTGTTGAAGAAGGCACTTCAAAAATTGAAAATACTTAAGAGAGAAAAGTTAAAATCTTGGAAAGAAAATTTTCCTCTGTATTTAGTAATATTTAAAGATCATGTTTTGAAATAAAATTCCTTCTGGTTTACATTTTTTAAATCTTACTTATGGGAAAAGAAAAATGACTGTGTTTAATAAATTGTTAATCAGTTCTGAAAATTACAAAAAAAAGGAAAAACTTGCTATGAGCTCATTATACCCAGGATGGGTGGGAGAGAATATGGCATCCTTAAGGTTTGTTTTACACAAAGGAGATCTGTGTGATTTGAGGAAAGGAAATAAGGTATTACTGGTTTTTCTTTGAGTATGAAGAATTGATGTCTATTTTAATTTATCTATTATCCATAATCATATAATTATTTATTGAGCATTTACTAGATACTGGTCACTCTGCCACGCATTTATATGAATTATTTCATTAAAGCCTCATACCCAATGTTATGCTAGTAAACCAGCTCTTTAAAATTAAATTAAATTAACTTTGAAAATAGCCCCGATTGGTAATGTTTGCCAATTTTCATGAACTACCATGAACAGTTTAGCAACCAGCTCAAAAAACTCCTGAATATTGAACAGCTGTCTCTCAAGAATTAGTACAAGCTTGGTCCAGTACAACACTACTTAAGAAACTGTATTTGTTAGAATACTGTGCCACAAGCTGCTGTTACAAAGAGAACTACAGTACAGTGGCCGAATAAGAGGAGTTTATTTCTCTCTCACCTAACAGTCTGGGATGGGGTAGAGGTCTCTGCTTCTCAAAGTTATCCTGTAATCCAGGCTGGAGGGTCAGTCTGCCATCCTCAACTGCATAGCTTCAAACAGAGTTCTAGCAACAGCCTTTGCAGACAGCAGAAAGCAGAAGAAGGAGGGAAATCAGGGCAATCACTCTCGAGATTATCTGAGCTGCCCATATCCTTTCCACTCTCATCCTTATCGTAGTCACTTAACCACACCTACCTGCAAAAGAGGCTGGAAAATGCTGTGGTAGCCCCATGCTCAGCTAAAACACGAGTGCGTTCTCTAGGAGTGGACGGGGCCCCCATGAGAGTCAGTCATTCCTGCCACACACCCCTGCACGAAACGACCATGAGGCAGGAGCGTCCTGAGGTCACCATTTAAATCCCAGCTCATTTTACCAGCTATCTGATTTTCAGATGACTTGTCTCAGTTTCCTCGTCTGTAAAATAGAGACAATAATAGTACTTACCACATGGGGTTTTTTGGTAAGGAATAAACAAGTTAATAATATTGAGACCTTGGAATAGTTCATGGTACATTGTAAGCATTCAGTTTAAGGTAGCTAGTGATTTTCTCGTTTAGTAGACATGGGAAGAGGCATATGAACATCATACAACTGGCAAGCAATGATGAGAATTTGCATTTTCTCCCTCCTACTTAATTCTAGACGTTTTTGACAAATCATGTTGCCTGCTTTGCTTCCCTACCACACTTGTATCCCAGGCTAAACAAAAGGACTTTCAAGGGAAGAATCAAAGTTGTATACAGTAGAGGCCAGGAGAGGTATAATTGTATTTGCAATCCTGAGTAGTTTTCAGGGTAAAATTTAAATGACAGCTGAAACCTGTGGAAATGAAATTCTTTGTTATGCGGTTTTGGCCAAATCCCACATCAAATAATCCAAGCACAAAAATGTATACCAACCTGCAGTGACAATCTTAACACTGTGGTTGGGTGGTGGGCAGATCGACACAGCTTTGTGAAAAGCTACTGAAATACGGTTTTGAATTACTCATTATTATCTGGATTTCTAGGATTTTGTTCCCTTCAATGAGTATGAATAACTCAAAGTTAGTTGAACATATATAGCAATAGTAATTTTCAAAATTAGTGGCCAATTTTTTTTTACTTCAAAGAATGGCATACATCTTCTCCAGAGTGAATTCTCTACAGACTGGTATTTGAGATCATTTTCTTGTGACACCACTCATTTTCCTGACGTGGCAGGTACACTAACTTGCTACAGTTCTGGAACTTTGTCAATCAAAATTCAATTTCACTGACAAAAAAGGCACTCATCTTTTCTTGGTGGATTCTATATTTTTTCCTTGAACTTAGTTGCTCTGTTTGACAGTGTTAATGATTCCATCAAATGTCCTGATGGAAATAAAGAAAAGAAATAGAGAGACATCTGGGGTTTCTCTGAAGCATTGTCCCCAAACTCTCTCATCATGGGATTAAGAACAGGGCTAGTAGGATTGTCTAGGTCCCTGAATAAATGCAGATCACTCTACTCCTCTCTCTGCCTGAATGATTTTTGTTTGTCATATTGGAGTTATTTGAGGAGCCATGAGGTTGCCCTGAGACATGAGGGCAAGTAGGAAGGTGTTTTGCCCCAAGGTATTGTGAGATAGCACAACACAAGGAGAACCTAAATTGGGAAGGAAGAGAACCACAGTGGGAGACAGCATACCAAATCTTGTCTGGAAGGTTACATGGTCTGAAGATGAGAGATTGAGAATCACAGTCAAAAACCAAAATGGAGCGTGGAAGAGAGATAGATCAGGACTATTTACTCTGCTGTCACCAGAGAGAGAGCTCAGATCCATTTTTATTTGGTGTCTGGACTGTGGTCCCTGGGTCCCAGTGGCTGCCGGGTTGGGAAAGAGAAACCTTGTTTCTAAAGACAAAGCCGCTTCCTCAAATCTGGGTCTGAGAAAGGGGACCATTTTCCCACTCTGGATCAGATGAAGATCAGTTTCACATTCTACCCACATTTGTGGCATCCCAGTGCCTTCACATTTCTGCCCAGCTATCTCTACTTTCCCTCTGCAGATGCTGTGGCACTACCCCCCTCCACTTTTTACACCATGTCCAACTTTACCTGTCCACTCTCCTATCCACTCAGCTCCTACAGTCTGCTTTTCAAGACTGTCATTCTGAGCAAATTCTCAAGAAAACAAATCAAATACAATGTTTGCCTGCAGTGCCTGTTTTTTTTATTAGGCACACTTGGATTCTCAACAGTGTGGCCAAGACGTGGCACTAAACATTAGGTCATGTGCCATTGGTGACTTCCATCTTTTTTGTTTGTATTTTTAATACACATAAATCACACCATAACTTCAAATTGTATGTGGTTTTTGGATGAACATTATCTTTATAATTATGATTTTTTAACAGAAAACAGCACATGCACCACCTGTCATCTTTCAGCTTCAAAAATGATCAACATTCTGCTGGTCTGTTACTAATGTTGAATGTTTATCTTGTTTTCCATACCTTGTGATTATAAATATGTTGCAAAGAATGGTACTTAGGGTATATTCTGTATTTAGTTCATCTCCTTGGCACAGATACCCAGAGGCAGAATTTCTGAGAGTAGTCCATCCCATCTGTAAGTTCTCCACGTATCAGGGAGTTAAACAAGGGTCCATTGGTTCTGTTTATGTTCATGCATTGCCCATTAAAGACAAGCCTTACTCTTTTTGGTTGCTTTGCGGATGAGGAATGACCCAAAGTGGGCTCCAAGCCCAGGGTTAAGGTCTGCTTTACGCTGTGGGCGAGTCTTTGGGGATCACCTTATGAATGTCACAGGAGCTGTTGCTGTGATTGTAGAGAAACGTGAGGAGCACGGATCAGAGTCACAGTCAAAGTTGCAAATAATTTCTTTGTGCATTTTAACCAAAGAACAGTTTGCACGCAGGTTATTTTTTTCTCCCTCCCCCAAGCCCTTCTTGACAACACAACAAATGATAATCTGAAATCAAACACGACACTCTACCTGCAGGACCCGATACTGACAGATGGAGCTGTGTTTAAGTAGCTTCACGTTGCCAGTTCCAATAAAGAAAAAGTACACAAAAGCCCAAGTCCGGTGGGGAAAGAGCAAGCTCTCTGAATTTGAAAGGGAGTCAGGTAAGCATATTGGTGATGAGAATCATCCGACCTGTCAGTGCACGGGGCAACGTTTCCTCTGATTGGCTGGAAGAGCCATAGCTGTGGCCTGCGGCCAACTCAACATGGGTGGTGGGGTGGTGGAAAGTTTGGGGATGCTAAGGGCTTTTGTTTAGCTTAGATGGGGCGTGAGGGAACCCTGCCAGATTTTTGATCCATGTTAGGCTGGTGCAACAGCTGCTTTTGTTATCTGAGGATGAGGCATCCTGGAGCTGTGGGACTGCTCTAGGCTTAATGATTCTGGGGTTTTGTTAAATAAAGGCACTCAGATGACATTCCAGTGAAGGATAAGGCCTCAGAAGTCTCCAGAAAGGAAAACAAGCTTTACCTTGAATTTTTGGGTTTGGTTCCTATGGAGTGGCTGTTTTGTATCAAGTTGAAAAACCTATGAAATACTTTGTGGGAAGGAAAAAAAAAAAAAGGGTTTTGTCCTCAACCTGATTTGAATTTGTTCCAACGCCATCTGGAGAGAATGTTAAATTTGGTCTCTTTGATCACATATGGCAAAGAACTTTGCTTCACTGTTTGTGGCCTTTTTTTTTTTTTTTTAATTGAAATTGAGTTGATTCACAATGTTGTGTTAGTTTCAGGGGTACAGCAAAGTGATTCAGTTATATATTCTTTTTCAGATTCTTTTCCATTATAGATTATTACAAGATATTGAATATAGTTCCCTGTGCTATACAGTAGGCTCTTGTTGTTTATCTATTTTATATATAGTATTGTGTATACGTTAATTTCAAGCTCCTAATTTACCTCTCTTCTCCCCACTCCCTGCTATCCCCTATGGTAACCATAAGTTTGTTTTCTATGTCTGTGAGTCTATTTCTGTTTTGTAAATAAGTTCACTTGCATCATATTTTAGATTCCACATATAAGTGTTATCATATGTTATTTGTCTTTCTGTGTGTGACTTACTTCACTTAGTATGATCATCTCTAGGCCCATCCATGTTGCTGCAAATGGCATTATTGCATTCTTTTATATGGCCAAGCAATATTTTATGATTGTGGACTTTTTAATCCTCACCTTTCAGGAACTAGCTTATATCTGTTCCATAGTACTCACAGCCATCTAGAGCAGTGGTCTACAACCATTTTGGCACCAGGGACCAGTTTCGTGGAAGACACTTTTTCCACGGACTGGGGTTGGGGGTGGGGGAACGGTTTCAGGATGATTCAAGGGCATTACATTTACTGTGCACTTTATTTCTATTATTATTAATTGTAATATATAATGAAATAATTATACAACTCACCATAATGCAGCATGAGTGGGAGCCCTGAGCTTGTTTTCACCTGCCGCTCACTGATAGGGTTTTGATACGAGTCTGCAAGCAATTGATTTATTATGGTCTCTATGCAGTCAAACCTCTCTGCTAATGATAATCTGCATCTGCAGCCGCTCCCCAGCACTAGCATCACCACCTCAGCTCCACCTCAGATCATCAGGCATTAGATTCTCATAAGGAGCGTGCACCCTAGATCCCTCGCATGCGCAGTACTCAGTAGGGTTCGCGCTCCTATGAGAATCTAATGCTGCCGCTGATCTGACAGGAGGCGGAGCTCAGGCGGTAATGTGAGCGATGCGAGCGGCTGTAAATACAGAGGAAGCTTCTTTCCTTCACCTGCCGCTCACCTCCTGCTGTGCAGCCCGGTTCCTAATAGGCCACAGACTGGTACTAGTCTGTGGCCCGGGGGTTGGGGACCCGTGATCTAGAGTTCTTGCCAGAGATATCCCGGGTGCTTCATTGATTTGGAATTGGCTTCATCCTGGTGTCCTTCAGTTGTACTGGAGAGTCGTCCTGTAGCCCTGTCACCATCTTTAAAACCCATCGATACGCTGAGTCCACTAGCTTTATTGGTGAATCTTTTTGCCAAGCTCTGTAGGACATACAGGGGTTGCAAAGATAAATAAGACAGTCACTAAACTTAAAGAGTTCATAGGAAGGACAGGAGACAGACATTAAATACATCATTATAAAATAATGAGCAATAGTCAGGGCAAGTTTTATAACCGCCGGAAAGGTTATGAGGAGACAGTGACCCATTCTACCTGGGCTTGTTGGTAAGAGCTGCCCAGGAAGATCTGAAGAGAGTCACCAACTGCTCATTAAGAGAAAGGTAATCAACAAATAGCTACTATTTATGGAGTACTCAGGATGTGCCAGGTTTTAAGCTAGGCAATTTAATTAAGTGAATATAACAACCCCATACATTAGATATTATGAGTCTCAATGTACAGCTAAGAAAGCTGAGAGAGGTGATGAGCTGCAAGATACCCAACCAGAAAGGGTCAAAACACAGAGATGAATTTAGTATTTTTCTGACTTCAAAGCCTGTGCTCCTTGCTTGATATAACACTTCTTTTGAACAAAGAGAAGTGACAGAGGTGTGCACCCAGGCAGAGAGGTGGAGTTCCTACCACCAACTTTTCCCATCTCTTCCTTTACCTCTTTCCTGCAGGAGAGACTCAGTATCCTGACATTTTTCTCCATCTCTCAGTCACCCGATTATGACATACTAACTGCATTCCCTTCCTCACCCCTTCAAAACATGCGTTCCTTGACAGACACCCCAAGACAAACCTCGAAAATGCATATTCCTGTAAGAACAAACCAAAAAAGTGAAAAACCCAACAAAATCTTCTAAAAATGTCTGATGGGTTTCCAGCCTCCTCTAGAGTCTAGATGGCTTTGCCGTGTCAATGGTCAGGGCACCCTGGTATCAAACCATGACTTGTGCATTTTTTGCAGAGCTCTCTGCTGGTCTCATTAACTAAAAGAACACCTCTACTAGTTTGGTCACAGCCCTACAAAGGCACAAGGACAATTTCTGAAGAATAGGATGAGCTAGGACCTTAGCAAACGGCAACAGGAACACTAAATACAATGCCCCCCTCCCAACCAGGTAGAAGCCAGGAGGATAGAAACTCTGACTCAAGAGTTACCACAGACCACAGGTTTTGACTAGTTATTGATCAGCTGAAGTGAGCCTCTCTGCTGTCTTTGGACATTTCTTATGCACCTTTATTTGTGTAGAAGGAATGAATTATTGATCAAATTTCACTCCACTGCAGCACATGGGAATGCATCTTGGTTTGACTTAGCTTCTGAAATATTTCACAGATTTAGTGACATTTACTCAATGTACAGGTGCAATGGCCATGTGTACTGTGTGGTTATACTGAACAATGTCTCAGCACTTACCTTGCAGTTAACCTTGAGACCAAAATGGGTAATACTGGCCCTTCTGACTAGAGATGAGATGCCTGTCTCACTAGTCACATGCCCTTATTAGATGCCTCAATTTTCATAAGCCATTGACAGTCCACACCTAGCCCAGCTGACTATTAAAGCACATGATTTTATTCTTAACTGGTATTAAATAGTTCAACGTCATATGAATCCCCTAGGGTAGGGGTCCCCAACCCCTGGGCCACCAACCGGTACTGGTCCAAGGCCTGTTAGGAACGGGGCTGCATAGGAGGAGGTGAGCGGCGGGCGAGCGAGTGAAGCTTCATCTGTCACTCCCCATCACTCCCCATCACTCGTATTACCGCCTGAACACCCCCCTACCCCGTCCGTGGAAAAACTGATTTACACGAAACTGATCCCTGGTGCCAAAAACGTTGGGGACCTCTGTCTTAGGGGGATTCCCATGCATATTCTGATTTCATAGGTCTGGGGTGAGTCAAGATTTGGTATTTCTAACAATCTCTTAGAAATACTGCTGATTCTTTGACCACGCTGAGTAACAAGGTTAAAGACTACATTCAGGGTCCTTATCAGAGAGCAATCTCTAACACATGGCTACTCAACCACTTTTGAGGATCTAGAGAAATGAATAAATTATGTAGACTTTGGAAAATCCTCAGTAAATAGTATTTATCTCAGTTGAGCTTTTGAGGATTTCTCTAAAGCGCTAAACAATACTTCAGTGTATGTTAATATAATTTCTTGTTTAACCCTCAAACAGGCTTAAGAAGTAGCTACAGTTATTGCATTTATAGATGGGAAACTGAAGTTCAAATAGTTTCAGTAACTCACCCAGCCAGTCAGCGCTTAAACAGCAGAGCCAAACTCGGACCCAAATTTACTGTGATTTATTCTGCCTTTTACTTCTGATTTCATTTTACTTTCTTACTCTTAGTTCCCTTTTCTATAATTTTTCTTAGTTACTTTAAATATATCTTTATTGCTATAATGCATGGATTATTTATGCTATCTAAAACACTTGGTTTTTTTATTCTTTAAACTTCTTTATTAAAGAAATAATTCAAGTAAGAAAAATATGAACATAGAGCAAATCATAATTAAGGAAACACAAAAATGCTTCTACTTCCAACCCTCAGAGATAATTCTTAAAATCTTGGTTACTCCCCTTCCATGTATATGCTTTGTGATTGCCTTTTTTCATTTAGTCATATAATTTAATCATCTACCCATACTAATGAACATACTTCCAAAATGTTTTTCTTAATTAGACACTTGTTTAAATGAGTAGAGACTAATTTATTTGTTCTATCTCTTGTTCTTGGGTATTTACATTGTTTTATTTTTGTTTGTTTTAGGAATTTAAGTAATGTCGCAGCCAATAACACCCTGTGTATTTGTATCTGTGCACATTTTTAACTGATTTTTTTCCAGTTACTAAAGTGACACAGAATGTTATTTTTGAACCATCTTTATCTAAAACAAGTAAAGAGAAACTCCCTTCGGTTCTGAATTCCACTTCTCTCCCTAGAGTCCTCTCAATTGGGGTGTTTCCTTCAGTACCTTTCTACTTTGATACACAGATATACATAGTGAATGGTTCTAGGATTTTTTATATGAATGGGAGCAAACCATAGGCCTCCTGAAATCACGTTTCATAGGAAATATTTCTTAAAAAACATACATTACTTGGTGTAAGTGTCGGGGCAGCCTTTCATTCCACCCTGCCATGACTGCCCATTGTCTTCTGTTTATCTTTGTCAGGTTCGTAAGTGGTAATTAGTACTCAGTAGTACTTTTAAATTAATTTGAATTCTATAAATATACACAAATACATTTTTCTTAACACTTTTAAAACATTGCTTCTATCTTTAAAGTTCTCTTTGTCCGTCCTTTCCCCACAGTCCTTGCCCCTTCCACCACCCTTCAGGAGTAATCACATTTAAGAATTTGTATGCATTATTTTAGACCTTTTCCCAAACTTACATATGCAAACAGATAAGTTTACACACACTAAGGATATATACTGCCCTATATGTGTGTGTGTCTTTTTTAAATAAGTGATATAATCTACAAGTTGCCTTGTGAAATGAACAATATTTCTTAGCGAACAATTCAGACAAGTGTAGATCAGGGTCACTATTGTGATTTGAGGCCAGATAGTTCTTTGTAGTGAGAGGCTTCCTTGTGCATTGTAGGATGTTTAGCAGCATCCCTGACCTCTACCAGATAACAGTAGTACTTCCTTCCACCCCCTTGCATTGGTGACAATCAAAACTACCTCCATACACGGCCAGATATTCCCTGGGGAGCAAAATTGCTCCTGCTTAAGAACCAATGACACAAATGTACCTCATTCCTTTTTCATACCGCATTACATTCCAAATCATTTAGCAGTGTTTTCCTGTTACAATGTTGCAATGGAAATCCTTTTACAAGAGAACAATTCTCTTGCGAGATAATATGGCATAATGGAAAGAACACAGTTTCTGGAGCCAGACTACCCGACTTCAAATTCTAGGTTCTAAATTTGTAAAATGGGGATACCAATGGGAACTAATGAGGATTAAAGGCATTTAAGTATGGAAAGCACTTAAACCAGTGGAAGCAATTTATCAATAAATGATACCTATTATCACATGCCTCCACAGGCGTACGTGCAAGTGTTTCTCCAGGATAGAAACTGAGCAATTACATAGCTGGACTGTATAAGAGATGTATGTTTTTAACTTGAAGAGATGTTGCAAAATCTCCTCCCAGAGAAGTATAGCAATTTATACATCATCAATAATATATTACAGTTAGTACCTCATGCACTCACCAGCATTTTTATATCACGTTCTAACACTTTTTCTAATCTTATGGCGGATAAGCAGTATGTCATTTTTATTGTAATTTGCATATTCCTAATTTCTAGAGTTTGAGCAATTTTTCATACATTTATTGGCTATTCATATCTCCTCTTCTGTGAATTGTCTGTTTACATTTTTTGCCATTTCTACTTTTTTTGTTTCTCTTTTTCTTATTGATGTGTAGTATTTCAACTATTTTGCTTAATAACCTCTTGTTTCATATGTTACAAATATTTTTTCACAGAGTCGCACTTGATTTTTAACTTTGTATATGGCGATTATTGCAATGCAGAGATTTTAAATTTCAATGCAGTCAAATTTATTGATCTTTTCACTTGGTTTTTTGCTTTGGTGGTTCCTGTTTGAAAGAAGGCAGGTATGAACAAACTGTCAATTGATTGGGAATTATCTATTTTACCAGTCCAGAGAAAATTAGAAGCAGAAAATAAGATGATAGAAAAGGGAATAAGAGAAAACACAAATACCGTGAATGAAGTACTAATATTGATGAATCACCAACATGCACTAGGGCTTCCATATATATTAAATCAATTTCACTGACAGTTGATCATCTCACATTTCAGGAAAAGACAGAAAGAATAAATGAAGATGCCATCATAGTAAGCTCATAGTAATTGCGGACAGTCAGTGTAGGAGCCAAGTTTAGTAATAACTCCTGAACCATTATGGTACAGTTTAATCATTGGATTTGGCAATAAACCCTGACATATTTTGAACATTCTGTTTGAGTACGGCATTCCCTGGAATTATATTTACATCAAAAGTGGCTGAAAGAAACGTTGGTGTCTTTGTTATTTTAAAAATGAAATATTTTGAAAATGCTGCATCTCTATGAAGTTAAACGAAGTGCTACTATTTCTGAATCATAGTAACATGGCATGAAAATTTTTGTACCCACCTTACCTTTTCTGGTTGTGGTGAATACCACCTCTCTGACTGGATCCCTGCCGCTATCAATCTAGAAATAGGGATGGTCAGAAAAACAAAGCAAAATGAGGAAAGTGACTTGGACTCTGTGAGCATAATAACACACTGCAGTTATGTCAAGTGCTGGTCAACCTCACCAGTTTAACTTTTTAACATTTAACCATAAAGCTGAGTCTGAAAGGAAATTTTTCTTCAACCCCTCAGACCAGGGGCAAAATCTGATTTTATCCATCCTCCCTCTCAACAAAACTACATTTACTAAAAAATAAAGCTGTGTGTAACCATCTAACTTTAGTCAGGTTAGAGGGTGAAAGGAAGAAGAAATAAGACAATGTGAGGAAGTTAGATTAGAAGACCAAGAGGCCATGAGAAAAGGGAGAGAAATCATAGAGGAGGGCTCCTTTATGCCTCTCTGAGGCAGACTAAGTGTGGATTGACAGGAGACAGAAGGAAGAAAGTTAAGAACTGTTTCCATTCCCAGGATTTGGTGCACAACTCTTCTTGGGATGGACTTCTTGCCTAGCTTAGGTTGCAATATCTTGTAAAATACTTCCAGATACAGTGAAGTATTTGCAGAGACTAAGGGAGAAATAGTGGCTGGATACATAAGCAACTCTGTCCTTAGGAGTCTGATAGGAGGAAAAGCCTGCAGTAAGTGAGGGCAGCAGCCTTACCACACAGCAGGTACATTCCAGAAAAGCCCTTCATTTCGTCTGCATCTGGCCTGGTCTGTGGAACTGACAGGCGGTTATGGATCTTGGGTGAGGGCGACCAGGCTGATGGAGGGTAGCAAATCAACTCTTTCCCTGAGCAGTGATAAACTTATGCATTAGAGACAACTCTGCAACTAAGGAAAGACTTGAACTTCAGTGAAATGACCCTTAATAAAAAGAAAAGGATGACACGCAAGGAAGACATGTTTTACTTTTATGCAGCTCCTGTATTCCTGTGAAGTTGGATGTAAATTAAATACATTTTCAAAGGGTAAAAGTATTTTTGCACTTTTTTAAATGTAAACTTTTTATTGAAGTATACATGTATATTTCAGAAAAATATGCAAGTAATTAGTTTTCAGCTTGGTGAATCTCTCAAACTAAGTATGCCCATGTGACTGGAACCCAGGTCATGGCCAGCTCCCAGGAAGACCCCTCATGCCTCCTTCAGTCACTACCCACTTACCCCAAAGGAAACTCACCCTATCCCAACATCTAACAGCAGAGAGCAGTTTTCCTGGTCTTGATCCTGATAGAAACGTCTAATCTAAAGTCATAAAAAATTTTCTTATGTTTTATTTAAAAATGGTGTAGTGTTATATTTTATATTTAGGTCTAAAATCCATTTTGAATTAATTTTCACATAAGATATACATGATAGGCTGAGATTCTCTTTTTTTAATATATGAATGTCCAATTGTTTGTTGTAAAAAAAAAAAAAACTATCCTTTCTCCATTGAATTTTCTTGGTACTATTATGAAAAATAATTGGCTGTGTTTCCACATGTCTGTTTCTAGCTTCTATTCTTTCCATTTATCTATCTGTAGATCCTTTCTCCAATACTAAACTGTCGGGATTATTATACCTTTATACCAAGTCTTAAAATCAGGTAATGTGTTTTTATTCTTCTTCTTCAAAGTTGTTCTGGCTATACAAATCTCTTTCCCTTTTCAAACAAATTTAAAAACCAGCTTTTGATAGCTACAAAAAATTCTAACAGGATTTTAATTACATTGAATCTGTAGATCAATTAGTGAAAATTGACATCTTAAATATCTTGCTTCATCACATCCATGAACATAATATATCTCTCCATTTACTTATGTCTTCATTGATGACTTTCATCAGACTTTTGTAGTTTTCAGCTTGAAGATCTTGCACAGATTTTATTCAATTTATGACAAAGAAGTATTTCATTTTCCTTGGTGGTATTTTAAATGGTACTATTTTTTTTTTTTTTACTTTTGATTTCCAGTTGTTCACTATTAGTATATAGAATTGCAACTGATTTTTGTATACTGACTGTGTCCTTCAGCCTTGCTAAACTTATTTATTCATTACAGCAAGATAATGTAGAAAGGAGAGGACAAAGGGACTAAAGTTAGGAAAGGTTCTTACTTGGAGTCAAGACAAACAGAGCAGAGCAGCCCGGAGAGATACAGAAAAGGGACAGAGATGAAAGGAGGCATGGTCAGAGGCAGTATTATTTAATACTCCTTTAACTCAGGTCGCCTTTCATCAAACTCTTGAAAAGCCCAGAACCTGCTACACAGTGCATTACTCAATTATACATTTACTTCACTCCAATTTTGTTTAATATCTTCAAATTTTACTTCCTCTACTCACTGCCCTCCCTTCAAAATTCTTAGATGGCTTTTGAAGGCAAGGGACAAGGCTTAAACACTGACTCACAGAACAATCATATCTCATTCTCTGTCTCTCTCCCACCCCTAACTCTTTTCCTATAATTTTTACAATGTTGAAACAAGCTTGGGTTCTTTTATTTAGCAAACACGTATTCATCATGTACTAGGTGCAAGCTACTGTACAGGAGACTGTGGGCTTGGAGATACAGAGCAGGAACGACATTCCAAATAATTAACAACTTGTACAACATCTAACCTATTTGAAAGGACAAAGCCATAGCCTGGGCCAGGACCCTGCAGACCCTGCTGGGCCATGTGTCAACCTTTTAGTTATTTGAATGAGGGGACATGGGGTGTCCTGAGGGAAGGGGTGAGTGACTCTTTACCAAAGTTATAGTCAAATTTCAATATTGTGATGATGGCTATGTCCCTAACTGCAGTGGTCCCAAGAACTGGAGAGTTTATTGCTCTTGCTAATCAGAAAGACAATATACAAATGAATGATGACAATATCATGAGGAATATAATGAGTTCCTCAAGAGGGCATGAGGGAAGTTTTATTGAAATTCAGGGAGGTAAATATCATTCCTTTTGGGGGGGGAGAGTAAGGACATGTCAAATGACAAAAATAAAACAATGTAGCTTGATGTCCTTTATTCAAGGGGAACAATCTGTGGATTAGAGGAGTACAGTGCCTAACAAGTAGTAGAGTACTCTTCCTGAGGGATCTTGGGCAAAAACGAGTTTTATAGAGTGTTAGAGGCAGCATCACAGAGATAACATGATTGGCTGGGGTTGCATATATTGAGACAGCCTGGGACCTGGGACCCTTTGCTGCAGGGCTTGCCCCTGGACACACGTCTCCTCGTCTCCTCAAGCAACTTAATACAAAGAAACTATAAGGGACCAAAATGAACTGTGTGCATGTGCAGTTGGGGTAAATTATGGACAAAGAGACACAAAAAGACCAAAAAACAACCCAACTGCCACTTCTGAAGAGCCGGGAGCAGACACAGGGTGCCGGGAGCAAAAGCAGGGTACTGCGCATGCCCCCTGCACACCACACCACTAAAGAGATGGACAAACCACCGAAGCCACGCCTCCGCCTGACCCCTGGACACACGCCTACCTTCACCCCATATAAGGAGCCAGCTTACTGCCCCCCTCGGGGAGTGAGCAAGCAAGCAAGGGAATCTGTTGTTTGTTCTCGCTCCCCACTGCTGCAGCAGGGGCCCCAATAACGCCTTGCCTGAATTTCTTGTCTGGCCTCTTATCAATTTCTATTGATTGCGGAAAGCCAAGAACCCTGGTCGGTATCAAGATGACCTTATTTAGAAACATCAAGGAACAAAAAAATAAGTGTAGAGTACAGAGTGGCTAGGCATTTGGGGATAGGGCTGCCTGGAGTGACTGCATTTCTGGTCAAGTGGAGTATTTGTAAGAACGTGAACGTTCCATCTGCTGACGTGGCATTCCAGACAAGAGTAACTCCATCTTGGACCTAGATGTTTATTTCAGCAGACATTTGTGTTGAGTCCCAAAGACCTGTGTTGTTAAAACAGACCTAGTTGTTAAAGCAGAAGCAGTAAAGGTAAAGAAAGGTCACAGATTAAGCAAAGGCAGAGAGGTAAAAGTGCACTGGGTTTGCCTGTAACAAAGAGGCTCAGGAAAACAGTGAGAGATAAAATGGCAACTAAAACAACAATAAAACAACAGTGGGGGGGGGTGGAAATGAACAAATTGTGGGATTACAGATTGATTCTTTGGACATTACAATATATCATAGAATTTTGGGGCTGAAGAGGGACTCAGGGATCCTACAGGCCAAACCCTTCAGCCCTTTTGTTGTATAGGTGAGGAAACTGAGGCCTGCGGGCAGAAGGGAAGATTATACAGTTACTGACCTCAGAAGCACAGGCTTCTCAGTTCAGAGCCTTCTCCCCCAGATCTCATTGCCTTCCTCTTCTCAAGTTTTTTAAAGTGTGAAATAAATAAATGCCTGTAAGCATTAGCTTCTGATGAAGAACCTTTGATTTCTCCCCCAGAGGGCTGGCATCCTGCCTTACTTCCTGAGAATGCATTCAAACAGATTCCACGCTTCAAGTCTCTGCTCTCTCTTCAGGTGCTTTAATAAAAGTGAGCACTGTAAGTGGATGCTCTGGTGTCCCTCCACACACAGAGAGTCAAGATCAGCTTTCTTTCCTTCTCCGAAGCAACGATAGCACAGCTCAGCTGTCTGCTGGAAGACTGATGAAAAACACATTATATAAGTTTCCTCTTCTTTCCTCATCTTGTCAGACACAAAGCTAGTGTCCTGAAGGCTTTTCTCCCTTCCCCTTACTCTCATACCTACATTAGACTTGTTTATTATTAAGCAAGTTGTTATTAAGCTGCATTCTCTTCCAAGATATTATTAGGAATCATTTTATTTCCATTTCTTTCATCTCTTCTATCAGTCAAGAGGAAAACCGATAAAAAGCCTGCTCTGAGAACAAGTAGGAAAGCTCACAGTTTTGAACTCACCCAATGTTCATCTCTTCCTGTAGATTTTGGGCTTAATGGACAATAATCATATTTCAGGACCCAATAACAGAGCTGAACATTTTACCCAGCCTTTCCCTAATATGACTTTACAATTCTAACTTTGTAACATTTAACTCTTCTGAGCACAAACTTTTAACCTATTTCTGACCCTTCATAACAGAGTTTTATTTCTTAAATATTATCTCCCATTAGTATTATGATTTTTATTTAGACTGTAAGGTTTTGAATAATTTCCACTGGCATTTATTGCATTCTTTCCGTGACTACATAGCAAGCTCTACTGAACGCCAAACATACATCAGCACGGTTAGTGACCACAATCAATCCTCTGAGATAGACATTTTTATTTTCTTCTTACACAGAGGGGGAAACTGAAACTTAGAGATATTTAATTACTCACCCCTAGTCTTCTAGCTAATAATTAGGAGAATCAGAACTTGATTCCAGACAGCATGGGTCTCATACTTGCAGACACATCCGCAATATTATCCAACCCTATTCCAAGATGTATTTTATTTTATCCAGCCCCATTCCAAGTAGTTAATTACAGCATAGTGTCCTAAAAATTCACTCTATATATTTCATTCACATTGATCTAGTGATTTCAGAGAGTAAAGATTTACTCCTTATGAAAGAAAGAAAAAAGGAAGAAAGAAAGAAAGAAAGAAAGACAGAAAGAAAGAAAGAAAGAAAGAAAGAAAGAAGGAAAGAAAAAGAAAGAAAGAAAGAAAGAAAAGATACAAATAAACAAAACAACAGCAATGGAAAACTATGACTAGAATAACACACTGAAACATTTTTTTTCCATAAATGTAATCATAATAAAACAGTACTTTCTTTTCCAGGAGGTCAGTTTTCTTGACAGTTCAGCAATTTAGGACCTCATCTCAAGCAAAAGGGGCCCCCAAAAAGCTCTTTGATGTCACAAATACCACATGCCAACTTCCATGCAATTTAAATAAAAAGCTAGGGACTGAGGTCATTGCTAAATCATCATTAGCTTGTATTTATTACACAGTGGTTACATTTGGCTATATAGGGTGTTTTTAACTTATAAAGTATTTTAAAAAATAGTAAATTAGAAAATGTGTAGAGAGGGGTAGACAAGAAGCAGATACATAGAAAACAAGAAAATCACAATGAACAGTAAGACAATAGGATGAGAAGAAAACCTAAATCAAAGGAGTTAGCAAAGGTGTAACATCCTTGAGAAATTTAGGGAAGAAAATCAGCTTAAAATACTGATGACCACCATAGATCGCCTATGGTATTTCAACAGGACAGTGCATGATTTTGCTAATGAAGAACCCAAATCATTCCCAAGAGGATTAAATATCATTTCTAACACTTTTATTAATTGTCCTGAGAAGATAAAATACATGTTATATATTTTATTTATTTTTAAATTTACTTTTGTTTTATTTTTGCAGTGTCATTTATTTTTCCTTTAGCTACTTCCAATTTATCTTAACATTTTTTTCTGGGTTTATTATTTCTTCACGATTTTCCTGGAACTCCAATCCCTCACCTTCCAACTGCTTCTGTTGCCGGGGGACATCAACACTGTGCTCTGGAATCTCTGTCTGGTGCTATTTTATAGGAGTGATTGCTTTTCTACGTTTTATAATTATATGAGAAATTGTTTGGGCATAATTTTCATAATGTGAAAATATTATCCCAATGAGTACTTTTCATCCCTCATTTGCTTTCCTTCTTTATTTCTTTATATATATATATATATATATTTTGTATTTTTCTATAGATTCTCTGTTGTTCTTTCTGAGGGTTCTGTACTATTACCTCAGAGGAGCAAGATTTTTATTTATAAATATTTTGTGCTCATATTCTTTTAGCCCCTAGTGACTCTTAGAAATAGGAGCAAGGCAGCTGAGGGACTGTTTATAAGGAAAGGTTTTCTGTATCCCTTTGCTGTGATAACAAAATGTCTTATCTGTGTGATTTATTAATTAGCTCCACCTCACCTGATTCTTGGTTCCAAACTATGTGTATAAAAGTTCCTGTCACCAGTTCATGCACTTTGTTTCTGCTATTGCAAACAAGAGATTCAGATTTTGTACTGCAGGATGTGTACGTCCCTTTGGACAAGTGTACTCAGAGATCTGCAGCCTGGGGGATCCTCACTATATATCCTCCTGGGCTCCTGCAGTCCTTCTGCCTTTTTTATGGTTCAGAGTTTTGGTTCTCTCCTGCTTTCACTGAAGAAGAAATTGTGTCTTCACTTGTCATTTTTGCATTTGGGTGATTCTGGAAAGGAAAAATGGGAAAGCCAGACTTTGTGTCACTATCTTCAAGCTGCAGGAGGCACTAATCATTTTCTGAAGATCTGGCACTGAAAGCATTAACAACGTCTGAAACTTGAGTTTTTTGTTTTTTTTTTCACACACACACACACTGTATTTTATTTTTACAAGAGATAAATAGACTGACACCAAGCATTGTACATGGATGACCACAACAAAAGCAACAATGATTGCAATTACCAAACATGAAACACACTCATACTATGTCATAATATTGACATTCAGTCCAGTAATCCTCCACTGTAACAGCTCCTTTACTTTGCAGTGAAAACTGATTTGTATATTCTTTGCCTCTGAGTCCTTGTGGGATTTTTTTTTTTTAATTCAAACAGAAAGTCACAAAAATTATACTCATCCTCATCAGTTCACTCAGTCCCATGTAATTAATTTTTTTTATCTTGATCTTTTGTTAGCACTTTTATGAGTTCATCAGTTTTTCATTAGAGTTCTGAAAATGCTTATTCATTCAGTTTAGCAGTAGAGTCAGTTACCAGAAACCTGTGCTTGTCAGAGTCTTTTCCATGAATTTCTTGAAGATGAAACCCTTTTATAGGAACATATTTGCAAAAGCATCAGAGTACACCCAGAATTGTCTGTAAATGACAAAAGACTTAAAAATGACCACGGTTAAAGATTTGATGAAAGTTCATAATAATGAAACTTGAGCATTTTTTAAATCAAGCTGTATGTTTGCTGGTTTGCATAGGTATAACACAAAGCAGTGGCTGTACCCTTCAAGTTATAGAATTTTTTCTGGCCTAAGATGGAAGCCATTCCACTTTAGTTAGTAACTCCCAAGAATCCCACTCTTATGCTTGTCAAAAAGGGATAAATATTAGCAACATCATTTTTAAAGTTGGGGAAACTAAAATATAGAATATTTGGAAGGAATGCTCCAAATTACATGAGATGAACAGATGCTAACTATATGTATGCTAACTATAATTTGTGGCCTTCACATACATTATTAATTCTCAGAAGAGCCTTTTGAGAATTAAAAGTATTATTCTTGAATAATTATTTTCTTAACTTGACAGAAATTATTTTTCTTGACTTCACAGATGAATAAACTGAGGCTCACAGAAAGAAGTGATTTTCCGATGGCTATTTAGGCAGTAAGTAGTTTATCGGTGATTTACATAGTTATTGCAAAATAGTCACAGACTCTTCTCTTCTAAATTCTTAAGCAACTGAGAGCAGATACCAGACACAGATGAAGATTTTCATCAGTGAACCTGTGCTGAGAGATATGCTTTAGTCCTCCCACTACATCCCTAACCTAGATCTTGGGACCTGCTGGGGGGAAAGCTAAGTCTACAGAGCAGACTCTGGGACACACTTATCCCACCATCTTCAACAAGACTTGCGACCTGAGTCACTCCTCATTTAGGGAGCGCAGGTTCTAGAGAGCTCGTATTCCACCCAGAGCATATTGCTACATGGAATAAGAGCAGAGAGAGATTTAACAGGCATATCTGAGAGGAAAAGAAAGTAGGCAGGAGCTGGGGCTACCCAACTCCACCAATCCTATGTCACTCCTCCTCCATGTAGGCAGAGGAGAGGACTGGGGACCGAGAGAGGTTGGGATGTCCCTCCATTATGATGCTCTCCTAGAGATAGGGAAGTCTTCTCTCCTTTTTAAAAACAGGAATAATGGGTATCAAGTGTCTTGGTCACTTTGTAGGAAATATATGCTGTTTCCAATGTCAGTGAGCCGTCCAGCACCCTCTCTACCTGCCTCCAGGACTGGGTCAGCAGAGGAGAGGAAAGAGGAGCGTTTGACTCTTACCTTTCATTTCCAATCTTCACCGCTGATTAAAAGCGGATGGCTGGAGGACAGAAAGCCTCGCTCTCAGGGGGAGTTTCATTGGGTCTCTCACTCACTCCCCACCACTCCCACCAGCTCCCTGATTATGGTGTAAACAGCAGCCTTCTCCAGAGCCATTCTTCCAGTCTGGGAGTTAAGCTGGGTCTCACACTCTATCTGCTCCTTCACGGGAAGGTCAACACATCACTAATTTTTCCTCTCCTTCCATCTGAAGAACACTTACACTGAATCTCTCCCCTCACCCCTCTCTTTTTAACTGGCTCCTTTCTAATCTGCCCAATTTGCTTTGCTTTCTTTCTCTAGCCTATTAATTGTTTTCCTCCAAGTGCATTTTCTACTCATGCCCTTGAATTCCTGCCTGTGTTCATCTTGAATAAAGTTCAGCTTTCTAACTTAATGAACATCTACATAGCTTGTCCTATTTACAAAGTCCTTTCAATTAAGGCCTCCTTAATAACTCTGGAAGGTGGTTGGATGGGTTTAAATCTACCTCCCTGGGCCCTCCCTTTCTACTTCTTGCTCAGATCTCCTCCCCCTTATTTCCTCCGGATTCACCATTATTTGCCTGTCAGTTTGTTTCTTCCAATACACCTCCTTTAGCTTTTCAGATAGATCTTCATAGACATTTGCTCTGGGGTCAGCTGTGTGGACCCCCAAGCCTCAACACCCTCTGGGTACATATGTGGGAGCGCTAATATTAATACCTACTCTTTCTGGCTCATTTCCCCAAACTGCTGATGCATGAACCCCAGCTTCCGGAAAATTCCCTCTTAAGAATGTTTAAAATCTCCAGAGGCATGTGTGACGTATGCTGCCCTTTCCTGGAGTCTGTGCCATTCTGCTGGCCACGGCCATGTCCTCCTGCCACCCGGCGGGGCTGTCCCACTGTTCTTTATGGTGAAGCCATTCTCTGAAAATTGCTCCATTCAGCACAGCAGGCACCGTCACTCCATCGTGCTGCCCCTCTGGGTGTCAAGACCCTCTTGTTGATTCCCAGCTCAGCATTTCTCAGCTGGTGACACCTCGAACATCCCAGAACTCAAATCTGCTCTGTGGTGTATGGCAGGGTGACAAAAACTCCCAACTCTGTTCTGAACTCAAGTAAAGGTGTCCCAGGGGAGGATTGCTGGGAGACTATATTTCTTTGCTCAGGCTGCCACAACAAAGTACCACAGAAGGGTTGGCTTAAACCACAGAAATTTAATTTCTCACAGTTCTGGAAGCTGGAAGTCCAAGATCTAGGTGTCAACAGGGTTGGTTTCTCCTGAGGCCTCTCTCCTTGGCTTGCAGATGGCTGCCTTCTCTCTTTTGTCCTAGCATGGTCTTCTCTCTGTGCATGCCCAACCCTGCTGTCTCTCCCTAGGTCCTACTCTCCTCTTCTTATAAATGACACCAGTCAAATTGGACTAGAGGCCACCCTAAAAACCCCATTTTAACCTAGTTCCCTCTTTGAAGACCCTCTCTCCAAATATAGTCACATACTAAGGTACTAGGATTAGGGCTTTGACATATGCATTTTGGGGATACATGATTCAGCCCATAATAGGTACCAAGCAATTCAGATCATAGAGAAACAGTTCTTTCTCTCTTTCTCTATGGTATGGACATGCATTCTGAAGCCTAGTACCTGGTAACCCCTTCCTCACTGAGAATTCCTGCACATCTCTGGAAGCTAGGCATGTGTTAGTACTGTGAGGCTCTGTTCCTAAAGACCCCACAGACCTCATGCCAACAGCCATACCTGGAGCCAGGTAAGTTCAGCACACATAGCCAGACACACCAGAACCCTCAACAGTGGAGACCATCTGGAATTAAAATGAATTACTGGTAAACATGATGCTCAGAGCATTGTTTAGACTGTGGGCTCTACAGCTAGACTTGTGTGCATCGTCTTAACTCAGCCTAACTTCTTAGCTGTGTGACCTTGGGCAATCCACTTAACTTCTCTGTGCCTTAGTTTCCTTATCTCCAACATAGAATTGACAATAATAGTACACATCTCAAAGGGTTGTTGTGAGGATTAAATTTGTCAATACAAATAAAGCACTTAGAACATAGCAGAGTATATAGGAAACATTCAATAAATTCTAACACTTATTACAGTATTTTAGTGCCATGGGGGAGAAAGTGGGGCCAGAAACTTAACCTGAATTATCTCTATAAAAAGTACTCAGTAAGGACTTCCCTGGTGGTGCAGTGGTTGAGAATCTGCCTGCCAATGCAGGGGACACGGGTTTGAGCCCTGGTCCGGGAAGATCCCACATGCCACAGAGCAACTAAGCCCGTGCACCACACTACAGAGTCTGTGCTCTAGAGCCCGCAAGCCACAATTACTGAGCCCATGTGCCACAACTACTGAAGCCCAAGTGCCTAGAGCCTGTGCTCTGCAACAAGAGAAGCCACCCTAATGAGAAGCCCATGCACCACAAACAAGAGTAGCCCCCGCTCGCCACAACTAGAGAAAGCCCGCGCGCTGCAACGAAGACCCAACGCAGCCAAAAATGAAAAAATTAAATAAATAATTTTTTTTAAAAAGATGTGTCTTCACACATCCTGTAAAATATTCAGGAGGTTGAGGGAACCCGTAAGTAAATATAAAAGCACAATTAGATAGATTCATAAGACCCACCTCTTGGAAATGTGGGACATCACCTCCGGAGCACTGTGCTTCTAGAAGGCTTGTTGACATTTTATTATCCACCCTGTAAGGTAAGGTGATAACTCAGCTATTCTAATTCCCACCAACCACAACCTTAGTACACAAAATATTTCAACTTAAGTGTACCACTCGGAGACCTTCAAGATGGCTGAAGAGTAAGACGCGGAGATCACCTTCCTCCCCACAAATACATCAGAAATACATCTACATGTGGAACAACTCCTACAGAACACCTAGTGAACGCTGGAAGAAGACCTCAGACGTCCCAAAAGGCAAGAAACTTCCCACGTACCTGGGTAGAGCAAAAGAAAAAAGAAACAACAGAGACAAAAGAATAGGGACGGGACCTGCACCAGTGGGAGGGAGCTGTGAAGGAGGAAAGGTGTCCACACACTAGGAAGCCCCTTCGCGGGCAGAGATGCGGGTGGCGGAGGCGGGAAGCTTCAGAGCCACGGAAGAGAGCGCAGCCACAGGGGTGCGGAGGGCAAAGCGGAGAGATTCCCGCACAGAGGATCGGCGCCGAGCAGCACTCACCAGCCCGAGAGGCTTGTCTGCTCACCCGCCGGGGCGGGCGGGGGCCGGGAGGGAGTCCGGGAAAAGGTCTGCAGCTGCAGAACAGGCAAGAGACTTCTTCTTGCCTCTTTGTTTCCTGGTGCGCGAGGAGAGGGGATTCAGAGCGCCGCCTAAACGAACTCCAGAGACGGGCGCGAGCCGCGGCTATCAGCGCGGACCCCAGAGACGGGTATGAGACGCTAAGGCTGCTGCTGCTGCCACCAAGAAGCCTGTGTGCGAGCACAGGTCATTCTCCACACCGCCCCTCCCGGGAGCCAGTGCAGCCCGCCACGGCCAGGCTCCCGTAATCCGGGGACAACTTCCCCGGGAGAGCGCACGGCGCGCCTCAGGCTGCTGCAACGTCACGCCGGCTTCTGCCGCCGCAGGCTCGCCCCGCCTCCTCCGTACCGCTCCCTCCCCCCGGCCTGACTGAGCCAGAGCCCCCGAATCAGCTGCTCCTTTAACCCCGTTCTGTCTGGGCGGGGAACAGACGCCCTCAGGGGACCTACATGCAGAGGCGGGTCCAAATCCAAAGCTGAACCCCGGGAGCTATGCGAACAAAGAAGAGAAAGGGAAATCTCTCCCAGCAGCCTCAGGAGCAGCGGATGAAATCTCCACAGTCAACTAGATGTACCTGCATCTGTGGAATACCTGAATAGACAGTGAATCATACCTAAATTGAGGCGGTGGATTTTGGAAGCAACAATATTTTTTTTTCCTTTTTCTCTTTTTCTGTGTGGCTGACAGGGTCTTGGTGCTCCGGCCGGGTGTCAGGCCTGTGCCTCTAAGGTGGGAGAGTTGAGTTCAGGACATTGGTCCACCAGAGACCTCCCAGCACCACATAATATCAAATGGTGAAAGCTCTCCCAGAGATCTCCATCTCAACATCAAGACCCAGCTCCACTCAACGACCAGCAAGCTACAGTGCTGGACACCCTATGCCAAACAACAAGCAAGACAGGAACACAGACCCATCCATTAGCAGAGAGGCTGCCTAAAATCATAATAAGGTCACAGACACCCCAAAACATACCACCGGACATGGTCCTGCCCACCAGAAAGACAAGATCCAGCCTCATCCACCAGAACACAGGCAACGGTCCCCTCCACCAGGAAACCTACACAACCCACTGAACCAACCTTAGCCACTGGGGACAGACACCAAAAACAACGGGAATGATGAACCTGCAGCCTGTGAAAAGGAGACCCCAAACACAGTAACTTAAGCAAAATGAGAAGACAGAGAAGCACACAGCAGATGAAGGAGCAAGGTAAAAACCCACCAGACCAAACAAATGAAGAGCAAATAGGCAGTCTACCTGAAAAAGAGTAATGATAGTAAAGATGATCCAAAATCTTGGAAATAGAATAGAGAAAATACAAGAAACGTTTAACAAGGACCCAGAAGAACTGAAGAGCAAACAAACAAAGATGAACAACACAATAAATGAAATTAAAAATACACTAGAAGGAATCAATAGCAGAATAACTGAGGGAGAAGAATGGATAAGTGACCCGGAAGATAAAACAGTGGAAATAATTACCACAGAGCAGAATACAGAAAAAAGAATGAAAAGAATTGAGAACAGGCTCAGAGATATCTGGGACAACATTAAAAGCACCAATACTCGAATTATAGGGGTCCCAGAAGAAGAAGAGAAAAAAAAAAGGGACTGAGAAAATATTTAAAGAGATTATAGTTGAAAACTTCCCTAATATGGGAAAGGACATAGTTAATCAAGTACAGGAAGCACAGAGAGTCCCATACAGGATAAATCCAAGGAGAAACATACCAAGACACATATTAATCAAACTATCAAAAATTAAATACAAAGAAAAAATATTAAAAGGAGCAAGGGAAAAGCAACAATTAACATACAAGGGAATCCCCATAACGTTAACAGCTGATCTTTCAGCAGAAACTCTGCAAGCCAGAAGAGAGTGACAGGACATATTTAAAGTGATGAAAGGGAAGAACCTACAACCAAGATTATTCTACCCAGCAAGGATCTCATTCAGATTCGATAGAGAAATTAAAACCTTTACAGACAAGCAAAAGCTAACAGAATGCAGCACCAACAAACCAGCTTTACAACAAATGCTAAAGGAACTTCTCTAGGCAGGAAACACAAGAGAAGGAAAAGACTTACAATAACAAACCCAAAACAATTAAGAAAATGGTAATAAGAACATACATATTGATAATTATCTTAAATGTAAATGGATTAAATGCTCCAACCAAAAGACATAGACTGGCTGAATGGATACAAAAACAAGACCCATATATATGCAGTCTACAAGAGACCCATTTCAGAAATAGGGACACATACAGACTGAAATGAGGGAATAGAAAAAGTTATTCCATGCAAATGGAAATCAAAAGAAGGATGGAGTAGCAATACTCATATCAGATAAAATAGACTTTAAAATAAAGACTATTCCATGAGACAAGGTGGACACTACATAATGATCAAGGGATCAATCCAGGAAGAAGATATAACAATTGTAAATATTTATGCACCCAACATCAGAGCACCTCAATATATAAGGTAAATGCTAACAGCAATAAAAGGGGAAATCGACAATAACACAATCTTAGTAGGGGACTTTAACACCCCACTTTCACCAATGGACAGATCATCCAAAATGAAAATAAATAAGGAAACACGAGCTTTAAAAGATACATTAAACAAGATGGACTTAGTTGATATTTATAGGACATTCCATCCAAAAATAAACAGAATACATTTTCTTCTCAAGTGCACATGGACCATTCTCCAAGATAGATCATATCTTGGGTCACATATCAAGCCTTGGTAAATTTAACAAAATTGAGATTGTATCAAGTATCTTTTCTATCACAATACTATGAGACTAGATATCAATTACAGGAAAAAATCTGTAAAAAATACAAACACATGGAGGCTAAACAATACACTGTGTAATAACCCAGAGATCAGTGAAATAATCAAAGATGAAATCAAAAAATACCTAGAAACAAATGGCAATGAAAACACGACGACCCAAAACCCATGGGATGCAGCAAAAGCAGTTCCAAGAGGGAAGTTTACAGCAATACAATCCTACCTCAAGGAACAAGAAACATCTCAAATAAACAACCTAAACTTACATCTAAAGAAATAGATAAAGAAGAAAAAGAGAACCCCAAAGTTAGCAGAAAGAAAGAAATCAAAATGATCAGATCAGAAATAAATGAAAAAGAAATGAAGGGAACAATAGCAAATTTCAAGAAAACTAAAAGCTGGTTCTTTGAGAAGATAAACAAAATTGATAAACCATTAGCCAGACTCATCAAGAAAAACAAGAGAGAAGACTCAAATCAATAGAATAAGAAATGCAAAAGGAGAAGTAACAACTGACACTGCAGAAATACAAAGCATCATGAGAGATTACTACAAGCAACTATATGCCAATAAAATGGACAACCTGGAATAAACGGACAAACTCTTAGAAAATCACAACTTTCCAAGACTGAACCAGGAAGAAATAGAAAATATAAAAAGACCAATCACAAGCACTGAAATTGAGACTGTGATTAAAAATCTTCCACCAAATCAAAGCCCAGGACAGATGGCTTCACAGGCGAATTCTATCAAACTTTTAGAGAAGAGCTAACACCTGTCCTTCTCAAACTCTCCCAAAATATGTCAGAGGGAGGAAGACTTCCAAACTCATTCTCTGAGGCCACCATCATCCTGATACCAAAACCAGACAAAGATGTCACAAAGAAAGAAAACTACAAGCCAATATTACTGATGAACATAGATGCAAAATCCTCAACAAAATACTAGCAAACAGAATCCAACAGCACATTAAAAGGATCATACACCATAATCAAGTGGGGTTTATCCCAGGAATGCAAGGATTCTTCAATATATGCAAGTCAATAAATGTGATACACCATATTAACAAATTGAAGAAGAAAAACCATATGATCCTCTCAATAGATGCAGAAAAACTTTTGACAAAATTCAACACCCATTTATGATAAAAACCCTCCAGAAAGTAGGCATAGACGGAACTTACCTCAACATAATAAAGGCCATATATGACAAACCCACAGCCAACATCATTCTCAATGGTGAAAAACTGAAACCATTTCCACTGAGATCAGGAACAAGACAAGGTTGCCCACTCTCACCACTATTATTCAACATAGTTTTGGAAGTTTTAGTCACAGCAATTAGAGAAGAAAAAGAAATAAAAGGAATACAAATTGGAAAAGAAGAAGTAAAACTGTCACTGTTTGCAGATGACATGATACTATATATAGATAATCCTAAACATGCCACAAAAAAACTACTAGAGCTAATCAATGAATTTGGTAAAGTTGCAGGATATAAAATTAATGCACAGAAATCTCTTGCTTTCCTATACACTAATGATGAAAAATCTGGAAGAGAAATTAAGGAAACACTCCCATTTACCATCACAACATAAAGAATAAAATACCTAGGAATAAACCTACCTAAGGAGACAAAATACCTGTATGCAGGAAACTATAAGACACTGGTGAAAGAAATTAAAGATGATACAAACAGATGGAGAGGTATACCATGTTATTTGATTGGAAGAATCAACATCGTGAAAATGACTATACTACCCAAAGCAATCTACAGATTCAATGCAATCTCTATGAAACTACCAATGGCATTTTGCACAGTACTAGAACAAAATATTTCACAATTTGTAGGGAAACACAAAGGACCCCGAATAGTCAAAGCAATCCTGAGAAAGAAAAACCGAGCTGGAGGAATCAGGCTCCCTGTCTTCAGACTATACTACAAAGCTACAGTAATCAAGACAGTATGGTACTGGCACAAAAACAGAAATATAGATCAAAGGAACATGATAGAAAGCCCAGAGATAAACCCACACACATATGGTCACCTTATTTTGGTAAAGGAGGCAAGAATATACGATGGAGAAAAGACAGGCTCTTCAATAAGTGGTGCTGGGAAAACTGGACAGGTACATGTAAAAGAATGAAATTAGAACACTCCCTAACACCATACACAAAAATAAACTCATAATGGATTAAATATCTAAATGTAAGGCCAGACACTATAAAACTCTTAGAGGAAAACATAGGCAGAATACTCTGTGGCATAAATCACAGCAAGATCCTTTTTTACCCACCTCCCAGAGAAATGGAAATAAAAACAAAAATAAACAAATAAGACCTTATGAAACTTAAAAGTTTTTGCACAGCAAAGTAAACCATAAACAAGATGAAAAGACAACCTTCAGAATGGGTGAAAATATTTACAAATGAAGCAACTGACAAGGGATTAATCTCCAAAATTTACAAGCAGCTCATGCAGCTCAATATCAAAAAAACAACCCAATCCAAAAATGGGCAGAAGACCTAAACAGACATTTCTCCAGAGAAGATATACAGATTGCCAACAAACACATGAAAGAATGTTCAGCATCAGTAATCATTAGAGAAATGCAAATCAAAACTACAATGAGGTATCACCTCACACCAGTCAGAATGGCGATCATCAAAAAACCTACCAACAATAAATGCTGGAGAGGGTGTGGAGAAAAGGCAACCCTCTTGCACTATTGGTGGGAATGTAAATTGATATAACCACTATGGAGAACAGTATGGAGGTTCCTTAAAAAAACTAAAAATAGAAATACCATGTGACCCAGCAATCCCACTACTGGGCATATACCCTGAGAAAACCATAATTCAAAAAGAGTCATGTACCACAATGTTCATTGCAGCTCTATTTACAATAGCCAGGACATAGAAGCAACCTAAGTGTCCATCGACAGATGAATGGATAAAGAAGATGTGGCACATGTATACAATGGAATATTACTCAGCCACAAAAAGAAATGAAACTGAGTTGTTTGTAGTGAGGTGGATGGACCTAGAGTCTGTCCTACAGAGTGAAGTAAGTCAGAAGGAGAAAAACAAATACCGTATGCTAACACATATATATGGAGTCTAAAAAAAAAAAAAAGGTTCTGAAGATCCTAGGGGCAGGACAGGAATAAAGACCCAGACGCAGAGAATGGACTTGAGGACATGGGGAAGGGGAAGGGTAAGCTGGGATGAAGTGAGAGAGTGGCATGGACATACATACACTACCAAATGTAAAATAGATAGCTAGTGGGAAGCAGCCGCAAAGCCCAGGGAGATCCTCTCGGTGCTTTGTGAGCACCTAGAGGGGAGGGATGGGGGGGTGGGAGGGAGACGCAAGAGGGAGGAGATATGGGGATATATGTATATGTATAGCTGATTCACTTTGTTATAAAGCAGAAACTAACACACCATTGTAAAGCAATAATACTCCAATAAAGATGTTTAAAAAAAAAGTGTACCACTCCTCCACTTTTTGAAAAAAGAATATAAATTGTCATTTTGATTTTATATAGAGTAGATTTTTCTTAGTCTGTACCATTTTTGCTGTCAGCTCAACTGTCAATAATAAATAATATATGTAAGACACAATTATAGAAATTTACACACAGCCAGGTTTTAAAGTGGGCTAATTTTTATGGTTTCCTACCCATAAAATGGTCTAATTTTTAGCAATTTTCTGCTCATGAAAAGCCCTTTTTAAAAATCAACTTTTCTTTGAAACAGAACATGAACAATGGCTATTTTCACTTACGACAGCACTGAGCTTCTAATGTTGATTTGTTATTTCATGAGAAATCTTTTTTTTTTCCCTCACCTGCTGATGAAAGCAAATCTATTGCAAATTACATAAGTGAAATTCCGTATTACCCTTTGTTATCTAAGTCCTAGAAATAAAGACTTTTCACATGAGCACTTTCACATGTGCTCTTTATAGCACATATGAAAAGAATGGATGCTACATAAATGGATGTTTGTTGAATAGTCATTGCCTATAAAGTTTGAATATTTATAAACATCCATCAGGATTCAGCCTGATTTTAAATCACTGTTGCTCAAGGTCTTCAGTTGGCATCAGCTCTTCCTTAACCTGATCTCCATAGGCAATAAAAGAACAATAATATTTCCTCATTTGTTGACACAGGGCAAATGTAACCCTGGCCTCAGAGTCAGGAGGCCAGTGTTCTGGACTTGTCCCTGTCACTAATAGACATGTGGTTGGTGGCAATCCCTGACCTTTCTGGACTGTAGTTTGCTCACCTGCTGAATGAGGGATTCTGTATTAGATAACCTCTGAGGACCTTTTAAAGGCAACATTCCACAACTGTAAAAAATGTGATTAACTGGCTAGCAGGTGACCTTCCCCAAATTTTATGTTTGTTAAAGAGCTGAGGTGCCAAGCTGATGGTCTCTGTGGCCTCTGAACAAAAGTGCTGTGAAATATTGTTTAATTTTATAGTTTCATCAAGATGTCTTCACACAGTTGTTACAAAAGCATCTATATTTTCTGCAAAATATGTAAATGAACAAGTGAAATGAGTAAATGCTTGCATGATAACATGCAGAAGGAAGAGAAAGCAAAGAGGAAAATAAGTGATGATGGACATTTATGTGTAGGATATCCCCATCTTTGGGAATATCCATAGAAAATATCACAGTCACAACATGTTGGGATGAGAATGGGATCAAAGGAATTGTCAGCTTCTTTCCAAACAAGCGTCATTCATTTATTTGTCTACTCATTCATTTTATTCGTCCAACAATTTTTTGGCAGACTATGTGACAGGCACTCTTCTAGACTCTTCTAGAGATAAATAACACAGACAAGGTTTCTGTGTGCATGGAACTTACATTATAGAGGAAATGACAATGAACAGGTGAACAAAGGTTAAATAATAAAATTTTTAGTGAGTGATAGTGTTATGAAAAAAATAAAACATGGAACATGAAGAAGAGTGGGAGGTGGGGAACAAGAGGCATGAAGGAGATGTAGATTAGATGGTGAGGGAAGGAGACAATCATTTGAAGACCACATGTACACCCTCAGGGGAATCCAGGTCCTACTTTATTGCATCAGGATCTGATTATGAGAGGTGTACCCACTTTGCCTGGCATTAAACACATCTCTTCGTTGTGGTGAGCCTTGGCACAAACACCCATGGTGCTGGTATGGTATTGCTCATTACAGCAGAGGGTGAGTTAAAGCAGGATTGAGTTACTGAGAGAGGAAAAAGAAGTACCAAAGTTGAGAAGACAGTGAAGAGGTAAAGAGTAAAGGTTAAGGGGGGTTATCAGAGGCCAGGTAACAAATACAAGGATAGACTTACAGGGCAGCACAATCAAGAAAGAATCCAAGAATAGGTGAGCACCCATGAACTTGGATGTCCATCATCCTAGAAGTCAGGGAGCAGGGTAAGGTGGTCAAAGAGGTAGGCAGCTGACCTAAAGAAAGAGAAATGTAACAGAAGCTGAGAGCATGAATAGACAACCCTAAGGTCAGGAAAAGTACACCTGCAAAAACAAGGTCAGCAAATAATTGACCAGCAATATCCCAATATTAGTTGGCAAACATTTATTTTGCACTTGCTGAGAGCCACTTCTGAGTAAAAGTGACAGGTAGAGGGTGATAATTGGTAGGGTAAGAGTGTCAGGAAAGGACAGACATAATTCCTCTGTCAGAAGAAGTTCCTTCATGATTCTGTGCACCACATGCACCCATCTGTAAGGACTTTGGCAGAATAGCTGGAGCAGGGCCTGGGTAAAATGCAAAATGGCATCATAGAAAGCTCTCTTCATATACTTTTCTATACTTTCTATCTCATTCATTTTATTCTACCTAGGATGGTGATTTGATCAGGTCAAGCAGATCTAACTGTTAACACCAAAATTCTTCTTCTAGGGCTGCCCATTTGATGATAGCTTTGCAATGCTATTAGTAGTAGTGGTAAATATAATTTCCTTTCTTGTACCATTAATGTGATGTTCAACACTTTTCTTCACCAGGCCCCAAACTTCCCCTCCAGCTTCATTAGACGCTATACTCAAGTCACTTTTCATTAGATGTTATACTCAAGTCACTTTTCAGACCTTTGTGTCTGCTTGTTTGCTCTTACTCTTCCAAGTGTTCTTGACCTGGGGTCCATAGATCTAGGCATCCAAGGATGGGTTTCATGGAAACCACGAGTTCTTGGTAACTTCATGTAATTTATACATGCAAGTTTACATGTGCATTTTGTCAGCTTTTTACAGGGGTCTATAACTCCCAAAAAGTTAAAAATTATTATGCTATTCCCCCAGCCTCAAATGGTTATTTTCCTATCAGCATCCTTAGGTGATATTATTTATTCTTATTCTTTAAGACCTACCTGATGTCATCTCCATTCTAGATTTCCCAGGTCAAAATCAAATCAATCTTTACTCTCAACTTCCATCATGGTTTGGATGAACCTCTAAAGAGAACACATTTCAATTTGCCTTATGGTAAGGTCAATAATTAAATGCCTGCCTATCTTAGTGGACTGATAACTCCTTGGGGAGAGGAAAACCCATACTACATTTGTCTTTGTGTACAGTAGTTGTAGTAGTACTTTATAAATAGTAAATACGCAAAATAAAGGTTTCTGTGTTAAATTGAATAGGATGCTGTCCATTTTTATTGGATTTAACAGACTCTGGAGGTGTCTGCCTGGGTCTTTGCTACCCACTGTGCTTCTCATTCCTTTCTGACTTTGACCTCTTGTTGACGTAAGTTCCATTGGCTTAAGTAGAGTAGTTTCTGCCATGCCTGAGCAGCCCTACTCCATACACATACTTCTAACCTCATTCTGATATGGCATTAACTCTACATTTAGCCCTAAGCACAGGTCTCTGTCCACTAGTTCCCTGCAGTTCTCCGTGAACTTCATTTTCAAGTCAACGTCTCAACATTCATTCAACAAAGACTTTTGAAAGGGGTTTTTATTATGTACCAGAGACTGAATTTAGTATGGGGAATCAAATGGTGAATAACAGACACTGACATGCAACCACCACCTATAGTTTGCAGAACTCTTGAAGGCCAGTGTTGGTTCCTGATGTGATACCAGGCTCATATCACACTTTAATTCCTCAATGATTATGTTCACCTTTCTCTGCTGGGCACAAGAAGTAAGTTGTGAATGCTGACTCTCGTCGGCCTCTAAAAGACCCTGGAAGGCTGTGTTGCTGTTTTCAGAATTTGATATCACATACATAACCAAAGTTTGACAGCCACACTTTATTTTCTAGTTTTACAATTCTGTTTTGCTGCCATCCGTGGACTGCCTTGTGCTAAAGCATAAGGGTTACACATTAGGTTGAGAGATGTTTCCTCCAAATATGGATTAGTTGCAAAGCAATCATAATAATGAAATGGATTGTGGGTGTAATGTGTCTATGTTTTCTCATTATAACGTATTTTGCTGTGATGTTTCTGTAATAAATGTACCACTTGTATGTATTAAAAATGATATAAGTGACCATTATAGAAATATTATCTTTCTCCCATGACAATATTGAGGACTGCTTTTTTATTGAAAAGGGTACTATCATTTGCATGTTAAATTTTAAGTGGATTTCTTTATTTTAAATTATAAGTAAGAGAAGGAAGTTTAATAGAACATTTGCTGCACTTTTCTTTTTCCGTTGTTTCTCATTTGTCCTGATGTCTTTGAGACTCCCAATTATACAAGGATCATTTCCACATTTAGATGGGTCTGATTAGCTAATGCTATGAAAAGCTTCTGAAAAGCTCAGACCTATCTAAGTGAAAGAAACCTTGATTTTGTCTTACACAGAGAATAAAAGAAATTTTAAAAAGTAGTGACTCCTTCAATGTGAAATGTATCAGAGTATGGCCAGGTCCCCTTTATCTCCATCCTTCCTCTTTAATCTCCTTTCCCTGAGCTGTAGAGGAAACAAGTCACCATGTGTGTATTTGTTATGACCATTGAGGTTTCTAGCTCTTTAATTTCCTGGAGTGTTGATGGTTCCAAAGGGTTTCGGGTGCTTTTTACCTGGAAAGATTCTAAATGTTGTTTGTATTGATGACACAATAACCATGCCATCCATTGGTGCTGAAATGGCACTGTGTATACCACCTTCTTTTTTCCCTAGGCTTCTGTGCCGGCTTAGCTTTTCCTTCCTTGCTCAATGCATCCCACTAATTTGTCTTCTCTGAACTTCTTACTCTAGTCACTTTCAAGCAGTTTAGGTTTTAGTTGCAGTTGTCTCATGTATATGTCATAGTTTATTAGATATATGACTTTGGGCAAGTCACATAATTGTTCTCAGCATCGTTTCCTTCTGTGAAAAGTGGGAGTAACATCATTTACTTTGATGGGTTCCAAAAGAAGACATCCCTCTCTTTTTTGTGTCACATTCCTACCTTAGTCTCCAGAGAATGAAATTAAGCCCTTATTTTCCCTCTGCCAACATGCTCTGGAAGTGTCTTCTGCATAACTCTCCATCTACTTGCTGTCATCACCAAGAGAGGCTCTGACTCTACAGATGAAAACTTCACCTTCATTAGGTCACGTTTCACCCTTGCATAGAGTTATGCTGTTCAAAGTTACTGTTCACTCATGTCATCTTCTTTTGGACCTGGGTCACTCAGGCGAGGTGGGTGCTCTACCTCCACTTCCTACTGCCAAGCCACAAGCACACCTGGGCAAGGTTATTGAGTGAAGAATGTCACTGTTTTTGCTCTGCACTTTCCTGAGAGTTTGGAAGGCATGCCTGCTCTACTTGCAGCTGGGTGGGAAAATCAGAGTCTACTCTGTAGACCTAGCACTGCAGGTGGGCCCCCAACATTAGGGTAAAGAAGAAAAAGGAGACACCGTCACTTTGGCCTCATTTACTCACCATGACCTCCCATCTAGCTATAGCAGAGACCTTGTTCTTTAGGGATGGCTCAGCCCAACAATAAAACTAGTACTTGTATTTCACTTGCTCTTCTTGTATCTATATTCCTATTGTTTATGACCCCAAAGAGTGGAAGTAAGCATGTTAAAGTATAGTACACTCAGGACTTCCTTGGTGGTCCAGCGGTTAAAACTCCACACTCTCAATGCAGGGGGCCTGGGTTCAATCCCTGGTCAGGGAACTAGATCCCGCATGCAACTAAGAGCCTGCATGCCGCAGCTAAAGATCCCGCATGCCGCAACGAAGATCCCGCACGCAGCCTGCAGCTAAGACCCCCCAGAGCCAAATAAATAAACAAATAAATAAATATTTTAAAAATATATATATATATAATACACTCATGCTTTCCCATACCCAGCCAAACCTCAACAAATTATACTGACAAGTAAATGAGACAGCATATGTAAGAATATTTAGCATTCCTTATATTTTTGTTTATTCTTTCATTTTGGACCGGATATCCATTTCCTTTTATGATGTAGTTTATACATGTAAAGTACATAGTGACATGTTAGACATTAAGTAGAACACTCCATAAAATTTGTTTTATCTTGATTTAAAAATGGCTTTTAGGTGTTCAAAAGACTCAAGGCACTTGTCTTCTACAGCAATATGAGGAGATGCTTTTTGTTCTGGTCATCATTTTATTTTCTTGCTTTGACTTTCACTTCATCTAATGGCATAATTTTACCTTTATAAATCCTCTAATTAAAAACTTACAAACTTGTTGCTTAAAGTTAATTCATTTCTACCATTCAATATAATAGGTTTCATTTATGATCAATACTTCCCATATTATATACATACCTTTTATACATGGTATACGAATTAATATATATAATTTACTTTCCTTTATCCAGCATTTAAAGCACTCATCATCATGTGAGTAGATAAGGACCCTTCACATTAGCTCTGCTTTTAAAATTGTTAACATATTTCATTAGTAACTCATATCTTTTTCAACTCTTCTAAGTCTTCTTTGAGTAGAATTATTATTTATGTTTCCATTTCATTTGTTCCTATTTCTTCTTTGATTGAATTTTCATTCTCTGCCATCATCCATAACTATAATACTTTTGGTTTTACTGTACTCACCTCCTCATTCTCTCCTCCAAGTAACTTTTGCCTCAAAATAAAAGGAATAGATTTCACAGATGAAGAAACAAATTCAGAGGTTACATTACTGGCTTGAAGTCTTACTGGTAGTAAGTAGCAGGACAGCATTTAAACTCAAATTTTTATTTTAGATTTGAACTTCAGTGCTTTTTCCACCAGACTAAGTGATCTCATCAATACAATTACTTCATTTCCTTGAGGCTCACTTGGATTTATTATCAGGTTTGTGATGTGTTATAATAGACATGCCCAGCATTATATTTTTTTAAATAATTTGTTAAATTTTGTTAGTTGGCAAGTTTATACAGGTAGTGAATTCCAGTTATGAATTTTGGATGAAAGATATCTTTCTCCAAGTAGATATATAGATAAAGGTATACATATGCCTTTATTATTCAGAAAAAGTCTTAAAACATTTGAATTTAACTTTGCCCTATGTGCTTCTTTATAATAAATTTACATTTCAAGAGTAGTGTGTTTTTTGTTCCCTGAATCCAATGTTCTATTGGTATTAATTACTAATATTTAGGTAGAACATTAAGTTTAATAACTGTTTTCTTGATTTCTCATGAGATTCTCCCCACCCATTTCTGCAGATAAAGAAATTGAGGCTCAGAAAAATTGATACTTGTCCAAAATCACAAAGTTAGTAGCTTAGCAGAAGCTTAGAACTAGCTTTGGTCTCCAAATTCCCTTTAATTTTTTTTTAACCCAGTTTTGTTTTTAGCCTAACCAGAATGAATTTGAAATTTGTGCCTAAGAGGCATTTTTTTTGTTTTTCCTTTCCAAAGAGTTTCAGTTTTTTCTTTGAACTATAGTTGATTTACAATATCATGTTAGTTTCAGGTGTACAGCAGAGTGATTCAGTGCCTAAATATATATATATATACATGAGTGTGTGTTTTTGTGTGTGTGTGTTCTTTTTCAGATTCTTTTCCCTTAGAGGTTATTACAAAATATTGAGTATAGTTCCCTGTGTTCAGTTTTCCTTTTAAATCACAGTAAATGTTAGTTTTTGCTCTTAAGACACACACATCTGTCAAATATATACATATGTTATACGTATGTTCATGTCTGTTTGTTGTATGTATGTGCTATGTATATGTATTTCTTCATCTCGATAATATGTCTCTTCAAAGAGATTACTTTTGTCTCTCTTTTTTTCAAAACTCAATCTCTGAATACTCTACCCCAATCCAACTAACAAGAATATTATGCACTGTGTGTGGCTTCACGATTATGACCATGATGTAGAACACTAAGAACTTAAAAGTGAGACTGCAGAAACACCACAGAGCCAGAGAGCCTGTTCTAATTAGCTCCTCCCCTTGCCCAGATATTTAAAAGTGATCCTAACTTGGATGGATGTATATGCATATGCTACAGGAGTCACTGCATCTCTTTAGCCCTCCTTGGAAGATTAAAGTAAGCTTTCTGATGGATGATTGTGATAACCCAAGGCTTATTTTGTCCAGCATGTTGTAGAAGCTGAGTTAATTTGTTTAAGTGAACCACAGGTTTTTTGTACTTAGTTCCATCCAGTAGAGGGACTAGAGAGGTAATATTTAAGGTTTTAAGGTCCAGATACCTGTAATTTTATGATGACTTACCAGAAAATTTTCAAGTCTTATAAAACGAAAATGGACTTAGGAACTGAATTCATTTGAAATGATTGTCTTTACAAATACCTGCATGGAAGTGTTGATAAAAGTACAGGATTCTATGAGTTGCTTTTGCCTCATCTCTCTGTTTTTATATCAAACTACTTGACATCCAGTTGCTGGCAACTGTTAATTAATAAATAGAAACATAACTTTCATTTTACAAGTCCTACTGAATAATATGTGCACTTTTATCAGGGCACTCTAAAGATTTGTATTTTTGTATCAGATCTTTAGCAGTCAATTACACTGAGCTGGGCAATCTGCATATTTGTGTAGATATTTATACTCCCATAAGATGCCTATTGATTTTTTACTTCTCCTGAAATCATGACTTCCTTAGGATGGTCGTAAGAATTCATTGGTCTTGACCTCAATTATTCATTTTCCTCTTCTCTCTTCTCCTGGGGCTCATTAGGAGAATATATCTTGAAAAGTAAAATGCATGTTGCCAAATCTATATAAACTTTTTTCACTGGGGTCGTTTGCTTATTTATTCAACAAAGAGTATTTGGGCCACTGCCATGTGCCAGATGTTCTGCAAGGTCCTGGGGATTCAGGGGTGAGTGACCAATATACGGTCCCTTCACATTCACGGAGCTTCCAGTTTAGCAAATAAGAACAAGCCAAAATAGTAAAGACCAGCAAAATGAGAACCAAAAAGGTAAAGTATAGAGTGCCATGGGGTTGGATAGTATATTAAGAAGCTGAGGACTACAGACAGAGAGAGTCCATTTCCACATTGTTTGGGAGAGCGAGAGAGTGGAGGAGAGGTATAGGTGGCAGAAAATTAGGAACCAAGAAGCAGGCAGAGAGAGAATCAGAGAAGCAGGAGAAAAGACAGAATAGCATAGACATAAATAAATAAATAAACAAACAAACAAGCAAACCAATTGAAAAAGAAGCTGAGTGACCAAGGACTAAACAAGGCGTAACAAAGATAAAGATGAAGTGACTTTGGAGAGGGTGTGGTTGAACACTTGTTTTTGTCTCCTAAGATTCCCTTCCTCTCCCTCTAGGTGGCAGCACTCTGCTTTGTATTCAGGAAACCAGTGTTCCTAGTGTCAGCCCGCATGGGTTCAGGAGGATTGATCCCACACTCTGGCATTGTCAAGCTGGTGTTGGAGGAATGTTCACAGCCGGTCAGACACACAGCTCGGATGTGAGCAACAATCCCAATCCAGGCCAGTGAAAGTAGTCCCACGATTTTTTGCTGGAGTGATTATATTCTAGTCTTTCCCTGGACGGTTAAGCTGATGGAGCCTATGCTTAGAGTTGCTGGTGGCCACTCTTGGTATTACGTGTGGGAGCTTAGTGAAGAATAAATCCAGCCAAGAGGAAAACAGAGTTAATTTAAGAAAGAGATTACTGGAGAGAGTTTGAACACCTGGATCCAGCCATACCTGATTTGTTTAAGGGTATCTCTTTTTAGCCAGCTGTGAATTGGGTTTTTCTGACATCTAACACCAAGCATCCTGACTCTATGTGGTTTAGGGCATTTGTGGATTGAG
This sequence comes from Eubalaena glacialis, assembly GCF_028564815.1. Classification (NCBI taxonomy): domain Eukaryota; kingdom Metazoa; phylum Chordata; class Mammalia; order Artiodactyla; family Balaenidae; genus Eubalaena; species Eubalaena glacialis. The sequence goes on along the minus strand of NC_083716.1, from coordinate 121,136,733 downwards.
GGTAGTAGGGAAGCGTGACGAGGAAGAAAGTCACATGCAATGAGAATTGTTTTGTCTGTCAAGATGGCACGTTTTGGGAGATGAATGCTCTCCCTGGGCACTTTCCAAGGCTCGGTCGGTCAGGTCTGGCTCAATTTCGGGCTTGTAGACCAGGTTAAGGTACGTTAAAGAGCAAAGACCCGCTCTGTGTAAGGGGTGTCTGTGGAAAATAGCGACTTGATCTTAGGTCCAAACTTAGAGGGTCGGGGCTAAAACCGAGGTCTTCTAGCAACAATAGAGTTGGTGAAGCAGGCATTCTACCTCAGTTTATAGCCTTTCTGTGGATATGAGAAGTAAGAGCCAGAAGTAATGAATATTGGATGACACCAGAGTTGGCAAATAAGACAGGGTAGAGGACAGAGGTTTTCCAAGGACTTCACTAATGATTCACTTGTTTCTTACTATGTTCCAATTTCTATGTCAGGCTTTCTCAATGGTTTTATTGTTATTATCGTTATTGTTGTTATTGTTATTATTATTATATTTAAAAATTTAATCTGAAAGTGTACATATAACAAATAACTTCTATAACACAACTTAACAAATTAAAAGGTTGTATTTTATCTTTTCCTTTTCTTATCTTTGCACTACCTAATCCTTTTTTTAAAAAATCCAGTTCAATTGATACAGCCACTATGGAGAACAGTATGGAGGTTCCTTAAAAAACTAAAAATAGAACTACCATATGACCCAGCAATCCCACTACTGGGCATATACCCTGAGAAAACCATAATTCAAAAAGAGTCATGTACCACAATGTTCATTGCAGCTCTATTTACAGTAGCCAGGACATGGAGGTAACCTAAGTGTCCATCAGTAGATGAATGGATAAAGAAGATGTGGCACATATATACAATGGAATATTAGCCATAAAAAGAAACAAAACTGAGTTATTTGTACTGAGGTGGATGGACCTAGAGACTGTCATACAGAGTGAAGTAAGTCAGAAAGAGAAAAACAAATACCATATGCTAATACATATATATGGAATCTAAAAAAAAAAAAAAAAAAAAAAAATTCTGAAGAAACTTGGGGCAGGACAGGAGTAAAGATGCAGATGTAGAGAATGGACTTGAGGACACGGGGAGGGGCAATGGTAAGCTGGGACGAAGTGAGAGAGTGTCATGGACTTATATATACTATCTTGTTCCTTCTGGAAGTTCCAGAGAGAAATCCATTTCCTTGCCTTTTCAGCATCTAGAGGCTGTCGGCCTTCTTAGGTAATGGCCCCCTTTCATCTTCAAACCCAGCAGCATAGAGCCTTCCAATCTCTCCTCTCTGACCTCTGCTTCCATTGTCATATCTTCTTCTCTCTGACTCTGACCCTCCTGTATTCTTATTAGGACCTTTGTGATTAGATTGAACCATCCAGATAATCTCCCAATCTCAAGATCCTTAACGTAATTACATCAGTGCAGTCCCTTTTGCCATGTAAATTTCTGAGGATTAGGGTGTACACGTCATTGGGGGCCAGTCTTCTGCCTATCACAATTATCAATGAGGAATAATTCAGATATTATTATCTGGCTGGACCAGGAGACTTGGCACTTGGCTCAAGTCAAGAAACAATGATTAAGGTTTGATATGTCCAAACAAATGAGAGACTGTTGCGTTACTGATGGTGGAGAACCCCACCATCAAGGAGCTTACAAGACAGAACAAAAAAGACAAAGTGAAGCACAGCAGAATAAATGTGGGTGCTCTTGCTGTTCAGACATGAGGGAGGAGCCTCTTGGCAACAATGCATCAAGGGAATTCAAGGTTCTGATGGGGCTAGATTAGGTGACATTTCAAGCCGATTTCAATCCTTAGTATTTCCATGCTTTCTGCTGCTGAGTAGATGCTTAGCAACAAATTGAATTTAAGATTTGTACTCTGTCAACTTCTTAAAGGACTTGTGACAGTGCGTATACAAGAGCACAGTGCAAGATAAGACATTGAAGAATGTTTATATTTCTAAATTATTACTTATCATGTTACATGTCCCATGTATTTTTTCTGGCACATATGTAGCAGTGCTTTCTCTTATTTGTCCTGAAAATTATTGTTTAATAAAATTTCAAGAGAACTCTTTTAAAAAGAATGAGATAGAATGGAGTCCATTTGACAGAATTGGGTCTTTTAAGCTTCAGAACTGAGTATATTGAAACTCTTGGGCTGTAAATCAGTCTTTAATCTTTTGATTATAATGTCAAAAAAATATATAGGTAAGCAAACATTTTGAAAGTGTTGGGGAAAGGACAGGAAAAATTAAAGCAGGAATTTATTATTCAAATCCTTGAAAAAGGGCTACCCAATGGCATAAGTGTTAATAACTTCACCTGTATCTTTATGAAGGACGTAGACATTTTCAATAAAAATGATTGAAACCCAAACAATACTCCGGTAAAAACTCAGTGATTCATCTTATCCTTTTGATCTCTCTTTCTCAAAGAAATTCCTTCCATAGAGTTTTTACTGCACTTTAAAATGTTCCAGGGACTTCCCTGGTGGTGCAGTGGTTAAGAATCCACCTGCAAATGCAGGGGACATGGGTTCGAGCCCTGTCCAGGAAGATCCCACATGCCGCGGAGCAACTAAGCCCATGTGCCACAACTACTGAGCCTGCGCTCTAGAGCCCACAAGCCACAACTACTGAACCCATGCACCGCAACTCCTAAAGGCCGTGCACTCTGGGGCCCTCATGCCGCAACTGTTGAGCTCGTGTGCTGCAACCGCTGAAGCCCACACACCTAGAGCCCATGCTCCACAGCAAGAGAAGCCACCACAATGAGAAGCCTGCACACCGCAACAAAGAGTAGCCCCGACTCACTGCAACTAGAGAAAACCCACACGCAACAACCAAGACCTGACGCAGCCAAAAATAAATAAGTAAATAAAAATGAAATGTTCCAGGGATTATTCTTTTTTTAAAGAATTTCTTTGGGCTATTTTTCATCCTTTTGCATTAATCCCTTAGGATTTTTCAAGGCCAATTCAAATTATTAAGACCTTGGGGAGAAAATCCAAGCTTTTGGTCATTTAAAAGACTCTGTTGACCACTACGATTTCCAGGTAATTGGAAGCATTGGCATATGTGGATATGATTAGCCACATCTGCTCAGAAGGAAGCCTGGATAGCTTGTTGGAAATAGGATGACAAGAAATCATTCCTGGGTGCCTCCTGCGTCCACTCCTGAGAGACATTAGTAAGCAAACAACCCACCAGGAGTGACTGACTTCATTTGCTGTGAACGCTCTCAGACTAGGGAGAAGATGCATGGCCGGGACAGGAGGGAGAAATGATTGCCCTCCTAGAAAAGTCAAAAGACACAGCGACTTTAGTGCTGGGTACCTTTTAGCATTACTGCATATTATGCTCTTTAACATTAAGATGATAATTACGGAGAAAGTCTCCTACAGAACCATAGATTAGGCATACCTTCTCTACCTGGGCGTTTTGTGCTTTATTCACATCAAAAGTGTGCACATTTTTTGTGCACACTTAATCCCACCAGTTTAATGGGGCATGTAAAATATGCCTTGCAAATTTGTCATTTATTAATCTTAAGCTTGCTGAAAATGAGAGCCAGCTAACCATTTGGATTCTTAAAAACAACAGCTTGCCCTTCAATAACTTAACTTTAATTTGGCCAAACTCAGGAGGTCCTGAAGGAATCCCTATGAATGTGGTGTGTAAACAGGTCAGATTTCTTCAAGTATCAAGCAAAAGTAAACCAGATTCAAGCTCACTTAACTCAGAAGAGAATACATTAGCTCAAGGAAGTAAAGAATCTAGGGGAATATCTTCAGGCATTGTGTGTGGCATGAAGCTCCAAGAAGGTAGCATATGCATAGTTTCTGTTTGACATCTTAACTGCCCCCACTCCAGAATACTCATAGAACACTTTCCAGAGTTTGAAAAATGGGGCTCTGTTATAGGCTGAATTAAATCCCCTCAAAATTCAAATGTTGAAGCCCTAACCCCCAGTACCTCAGAACGTGAACCGTATTTGGTAGTAGTTTCTTTAAGTAGGTAGTTAAATGAAAATAAGGTCTTTACGATGAGCCCTAATCCAATTTTACTGGTGTCCCTATGAGAAAAGGAAATTCAAACACAGAAAGAAGGTTCTATGAGGACACAGGGAGAAAATGGTCGAAGATGGCCATCTACAAGTCAAGGAAATATGCCTCAGATCAACACTGCTGACACCTTGATCTTGGGCTTCAAACCTGTGAAAATTAATTTCTGTTGTTTAAGCCACACAATCTGTGGTGCTAGTTATGGAAGCCCAAGTAGATTAATATAGGCTCTGAGATACCTGACTCTGAATTTTAGAATTCTCAGCATTTGGATGGTGACTACTGTTCCAAGAGCTTCTGCCTGAGCATCCAGAAAAAAAGATGTGAAGACAAATGTTCATAGTGAGCCAAATGTCCTGACATAAGGGTAGATCAGAGTAAATTCAGCTTACTATTCCTGAGGATAAACCGAATTATAGATACATTATTTGGTAGGAAGTGATTCAATTTAGAGGGTGTCTGGAGGCTTGAGACTTAATCTGAATATTAATTGCAAAGATGATATTCTTGTCCAAGTCTGCTTCATCGTTTTATTCTTAATATTTATTTATTTTTGGCTGTGTTGGGTCTTCGTTTCTGTGCGAGGGCTTTCTCTAGTTGCGGCGAGTGGGGGCCACTCTTCATCGCGGTGTGCGGGCCTCTCACTATCGCGGCCTCTCTTGTTGCGGAGCACAAGCTCCAGACGCGCAGGGTCAGTAGCTGTGGCTCACGGGCCTAGTTGCTCCGCGATATGTGGGATCTTCCCAGGCCAGGGCTCGAACCCATGTCCCCTGCATTAGCAGGCAGATTCTCAACCACTGCGCCACCAGGGAAGCCCCATCGTTTTATTCTTAATTAAACACCATTGTATGTTTGATGTTTTCCCTGTGATTATAGTCATTGTATTTGCACGTAGGGCATTTTATTTCCCTCACTTCTTAACTAATTTTTCTCTATCAGCCTCAGAAGAAACAGCAGTATTTGTCTTCAAAAACTGGTGGAGAAAAATATTTGTAATTGTAAAACAAACCCCCAAGCCTCCCAAGTTATGGCAGAGTACAATGTCTTTAGAAGGCAAAACTGTCAGGCAGGGAGACATTGATTCATTCCCTGAAAATAGCCTTTTCTCACAGTGCACTCCCTACAAGAGCCTGAGACAAAGCCATGAAGGACCTCTGATTGGTTGGTCCCCCATTTCTGGAACATTCCCACTGATAGTCAATCTCCAGGGAATTGCATAGCAATCTTGGGTCCACCACACCTGTGAAAGTCCTTCTGGAGGCAGTTGACAGAAGCTTTTAACATCCTCATCCTCAGTCTCTTGCATTTCACCTGCTGCTGTGCATGTGTAGTAATAATTCTGTTCCCAGCAAAAGAACTTAATTCTCATAATTCAGTCATGGAGAACCAAGTCTTCAATGGGAAAAATCATGTGTGCAGAATAATGCTGGCTTTTCCTTCTTTTTTCTTTTTTTTTTTACTTTTTCCTTCCTAAAACTAGTATCATATTATTCCCAATCCATATCTTTCTATTCTTGGGAACATATGAAAAGTATAATCCCCACCCTTCTTGCATCTAGGTGTGGGTCATATGACCAGTTCTGGCCAGTGGAATGTGGGAGAAGTGATGTACTCCTTTCCCAACCTGAATCCCCAAAAAAGTCTCCCAGATGTGACTGTCCCTCTTTACTGGTCACATGTGAGGATGACATAGTGTCCCAGGGTGGAAGGAATCCAGGTTCCTAAGCTATTTGGAGAAAATCCTGCCTGGAGAGCCACCTAACCATGAATCTCTGCATTGGAATTAGTGTCAATAAGAAAGTACATTGTACACTATTGAGATTTTTAGCATTACTGAATCTCATAGCTAATTTTTTTAACCCTATGTAATACAAAATTTTTTTTTGATTTGGGTAGGAATGGTGATGGCCCTCAAAGGTTTAGTACCTGTGAAGGAGTGAGCATATTATAAAGATAATTTCAATTGCACAGTAGCTTAAGAAATACTAAGTTGAATCAATCATGTAATCCCTCTAAATCCAATCCTTTTCTTACCTTTCCTTCTTTAACTCCAAATCCAATCAAAAGTGTGGAAGGTTATTTCTGGTTAGTCTTAGGTACCTGCCAAAATGGTGCCTGTGAGTGGCAGTGTTGCAGGAAGACCACTGGTCTGAAAACTGGGAGGTTAGAGTGAAGTCTCAACTGTGCAGCTGACCAGCTATGGGACCATAAATAAGTCAGTTCCCTCTTCATATTATATTATAAGCATAAAGACATACTTGCCATATCAAGGGTTTAAACTATATACCTGAGCTCCTAATATTTTGAAATTTGAATTATCAAATTCAGAGCTCAAATCCTGGCAGTCTCTGACTGTATAACTGTGGTCATTCGGACTTCACTGTGTCTTAAAAATAAAGATATTTCAAATGCAAACCCAAGTTCCAGCTTCACTGATAACACTTGCTTACTCACACAGGAGCAAAAAATTGGAGCTGAGTAGCAGCTGCCCCATTTAGATGGGGTAGGTACTTCCCATGCCACAGTCCCCACCACTCCCTAATTATACATTGGCCTAATTTTATCCCCTAGTCACTGTATACATTGGAATTTGCATGAAAGATAGAATGAATTTAACCTTGCTTAAACTTGCCCACATGAGGGAGGCAGGAGGAAAGTGGATACTGAGACAAAACTGAGATACAAACTTGGCAGAGACAGGAGCTGCTAGGAGTTAAGGGTGGAAACCAAGCTTGAGAGCAAACATTGGGGTCTGTAGCTTCATCAGTCTAGAACAAGGTGATAAATTGAAATAAGATTATTGTGGTATTTCCTAGACAATTTCACATAGTGCCTTTGCTATTCCCTTGATAGGTCAAGTATCCTAAACTCTTTCTTTCTCAAGTTCTTCATCTATAAAAAAAGGGGTGAATATATACCTCTCTTAGTGCTATTTTGATAGTTAATGAAATGGTTTGTGTAAAACACAAGGCCTAGCACATAATAAGTGCTCAGTAAATGGTGGCACCACCGTCCTCATCACAATTGATAAAGGTGATTTTTAGATATGTAGCAATGGGATTTGATTTGGGGAGAGTTGTGAGATAAAACTGGGGGTTTGACTTTCATTACTGACAAGTAAGGAGGACTCAGGGAAACGCCCAATGAGGAAAAGGAAGGTAATTTTGCCAGCTTACACTTAAGCTTGTTCTTAACACTCATGAACAGGCGACCACCTATATCACGTCCCTCCCTCCAAACAGCAAGTCAAATGTATACGACCACTCTTTTTCCTTTGTTTGGTGTCTTTCAGACTATATACCACTCTTCTGAGATCTTTTCTCTTTCAAATTTTATTATATTTTGCTTTCATTCATATTATAAAAATGAGGGAGAAAACAGAATTCATATCAAAAAGAATGTTTAAAGGAACAGATACTGATTAAGCACCCATTGTGTGCCAGTCATTGTGCTTGGTACATTCCTGCCAAGACTCCTGCAGATTTGATATCGTGAGTTCCCTTTGATGGATAGTGAAACTGAGATTACAATATTTTTCTGTTTTATTTTCAGCACAGCACTTACCCATATATGAAATATTTTTTTTTATCCAATTGTTGGCTTGCTTTGTTGCCTATTTGCCCTAATCTAACTTCCACAGGAGATGAGATCTTGCTGGTTTCTTAAATATTTCATGCCCAGTGCTTGAATGGTACCTGGCCTATAACCTGGTGACATAAATATTTTGAATGCATGACTCAATTAATTAATTAGTGAGTGAGTGAATAAAAATCCCATGGTGCTAACTTTGATCCTGGCATGTCCGTGCCTAAGTCCACACTCAATCTGCTTTGACTATGAAGGTAACTGCTCAGAGGCACTGGGCATGGCAGCATGGCATGCACACGATGGGCCTTTGGTCTTCCCATCTCCTTCCACTAGTTATGAGAAAAGGTGCCTTGGGCAGAAGACCTAAATAGACATTTCTCCAAAGAAGATATACAGATGGCCAAGAGGCACATGAAAAGATGCTCAACATCACTAATTATTAGAGAAATGCAAGTCAAAACTACAATGAGGTATACCTCACACCAGTTAGAATGGGCATCATCAGAAAATCTACAAACAACAAATGTTGGAGAGGGTGTGGAGAAAAGGGAACCCTCTTGCACCGTTGGTGGGACATGTAAATTGGTGCAGCCACTGTGGAAAACAGCATGGAGGTTCCTCTGAAAACAAAACTAGAGCTACCATATGATCCAGCAATCCCACTCCAGGGCATATATCTGGAAAAAACCATACTTCAAAAAGATACATGCACCCTAGTATTCACTGCAGCACTATTTACAATAGCCAGGACATGGAAGAAATCTAAATGTCCATCAACAGATGAATGGATAAAGAAGTTGTGGTATATATATATATATATATTTATATATATATATATATATATATATATATATATATAAATATATATATATATATATATATATATATATATATATATAAAATAGAATATTACTCAACTATAAAAACAATGGAATAATGCCATTGGTAGCAACATGAGTGGACCTGGAGATTATCATACTAAGTGAAGTAAGTCAGACAGAGAAAGACAAATATATGATATCACTTATATTTGGAATATAAAAAAGCATGCAAATGAACTTATTTACAAAACAGAAATAGACTCACAGACATAGAAAACAAACTTATGGTTGCCAGAGGGGAAACCTGGGGTGGAGGGAGAGATAACTTAGGAGTTTGGGAATAACAGATACACACTACTATATATAAAATAGACAAACAACAAGGACCTACTGTATAGCACAGGGAACTACATTCAATATCTTGTAATAACCTATAATGGAAAAGAATCTGAAAAAGAATATATATATATATATGAATCACTCTGCTCTACATCTGAGACTAATAAAATATTGTAAATCAACTATACTTCAATTTTTTTTAAAAGGTGCCTAATTGCCTCCATTCTTCCAAAAATGCCTCCTCTTGAGGATTGAAACACCAATGATATTAGGTGTGTCTACATTATTGTCTTTTTGCTGGAAGATCTTGCCATATGCCCTGTATCGTGAAGCAGGAAGAAGATGTCCCTAATGCAGAGGTATCTACTGTCTCAGCCAAGAAACTTCCTGCTCACATCATCTTAGGGCAGGGGACACACAGAGGCATAGTTAACCTGTTCTGGGCTTTGTCAGATTTGGAAGACTGGCAACTCTGGTTGCTATCCAGATCCCGCCATGCCTGGTAATCTTATTCCAATAGCCTTTACTGCCTTCACTGGAATAAAAATACTATCAAAGATGCTTTTACACCCATGGTGCCATGTTATCCTCAAAGAACACCATGCACTAGAGCTGGTGTTATTAGTGCCACTTAACAGGCCACAAAAGCCAAAATGACTTCTCTAAGGCCACAAAAAGTTATCAGCAGAGATGGAGGTCAGGGACTTGAACTAGGTTGGGATATTTTTAACAGGCCATGCAACATCTTGGCCTCTTCACTTGTTCTACACAGCTGTAATGAAGGCTTAGTATGTTCTGCGCTCTCAAGTAACGACAAGGGCACAGAGGCAGGAAGCTTGATGTGATGGACACAGCACAGACATTTAGTATCACAAAGACCTGGGACTTTATTCCCAGGCAGAAATCAAACCCAGGCAGCCTGACCCATTGTCCACCCTCTTACTATACTCGAGCAGGACCGTATGGGGTTTTCCTGGAACAGACCTCCCCCATGTCATCTTCCTACCTCTTGTCTGTAATCTTCTAGGCCTTCCCTGAGAGTAAATTTAATCAGAGAAGTGAGAAAATGCAGGAAGAAGGGAAAAGAGTCAAACAAGACAAAGTAATAATAGTTTAGCCATTAAACAAAGTCAAGAACCTTTAGTTCCTCCTCAAGGGCTATAGATAATATACTGAGCCATGCCCTTTGAGCTGTTTTGCAGATACTGAAATCCCACCAGGTGGAACAAGTTAACTGTATGATGCCCATAAGCATGTAGACCCCAGATTGGTGAGAACCAGAAGATTGATGATGTTGACCCCCAGTTACCTCACCACCAACCAATCAGAAGAATGCCCACGAGCTGATCACTCACCCCACAACCACCCTCCTTCTCCCTGTCTTTAAAAACCTTTCCCTGAAAGCCTTCATGGAGTTCAGGCCTTTTAAGCACTAGCTACTTGGACTCCTTGCTTGGTGCCCTGCAATAAATGCTGCATTTTCCTTCACCACAACCTGGTGTTGGTAGATTGTCTTTACTGCATGAGGGCAAGTGGACCCAAGTTTTGTTTGGTAGTATCACCACTATCCTACAGGTCTCCTGCCTAGAAGGGCTGGCAAATCTAAACCACGTTACCATGTTTCCTTTGGTTTCTGCTGAGCTTTGAACACAGAACTTTTGGCAGCTGTGGCTTCTGTCTGAATTCAGTACACTCCGTTCTCTTCAGAGTTAGGCTCAACTTCATAATGGATGGCAATGACACACTGGAGTGAAAATAGCTCCCATGATCTAGCATGTCTCTTATCTACTATCTCCAGGAGTCAGTGTCAGCATTTCTTATGTTACATTGCACCAGGGACTTTTCCCCATTCCTTGACAGCAGGACAGATAGCCCCATGTGAGCTTAATTACTTCTGCAGTTATGTGGACACAATTTTGCTGAAATCATCTCGGGCCAATAAACTAAGGTCTATCTTTGTGCCAAAGAATGATAAAATCTTCTAGAAGAGAAGCAGCTTCCTCCTTATAAATAGAATCAGACTTCCATTGGTTGCAACAAGCCATTTGCTTTAGAAGAAAAAAATGTGCAGTGAAGAATTATTAACAATTTTTAGAACCGGTACAGTTTGGGCAGCATATTTGTCTTAAAAAGACATTGGAAGCAAACATTTTCATCAAGAGGGTGAAGTGACAGATAACAGCAGATATATATGGGAAGCCAGTTAAAAATATATGGCTCTACCCTGGGTTTGTAAGGAAATGGTGAGTGAAGAGAAAAGTTTGTAAAGGATCCATACCTCAAAAAACAATTCTGTGAGCTGTACGCTTAAAGAGGGAAAAGGACTGTTAAGGAGAGTCATATTTTGATATTCCAGAAGTGCTTGATGGCACATAATCACTTCCTTTCAGTAACATGCCTCTGGGAAGATGAAAGATTAAAAAACACAAAGAAGGATCATAGTACACCAGCTCCCTATCTCTGTTCCCAGGGACAGAGTATTTATGGCATCAGATGAGGGACAATGCTAGAACTGAAGTCTCTTTTCTTCATGGACTTGAAGAAAAAATAGTGGTTACCAGGGACATTTTCCTGGATATTATACCTTTTTAGATCATTATTTTACTTCTCTTTCATCGAAAATTGTGTTTTATCTTAACAGGATATTTGTGGTTTGGGAAACTGGTAAAGCATTGGAGAGTGAAAATAGACTTTATGGCTCAGATTGAATGTCATAAATCACAAAATCTTTTTTTTTTTTTCATTTTAAAATAGTATTCAATCATTTGTTAATAGTGAGCCACAGGATACAGAATTGAAAGAAGCCCAGAAGTCATCTAACCTAACCCGGGGCAGCGTCTGACACAAAGTCTCTTTCACTAGAGATTCTCCAGCTTGACCTGGGCCCTTGTGGGGTCAGAGGGCTCTCTCTAGTTTTGCTAAAAGGTTTTCTTTAAATTGGACCTCATTGTTATATCCATCTCTTGATCCTAACTCTTTTTTCCAAGATGGTATTTAAAAATAAATTAAAGGTATTTCTATTCTCTTCATCTTTACTTCCCTGAGGGTCATCCTGACTCCTTACCATCTGGTTACTTCCTGTGGGTTCTGTCTGCTTTCTCAACTTCCATTTTAAAATGTCACATCAAGAACATGACACAGACCTAAATTTATCAACATCTGTACACTGGTCAAAACAATGTCTGGCACATGGCAAGTGCTGAACAGGCTGGGCCCCGCTTCTTCTCCAGGGATGTTCCAACAACGGCTGGAGAACACAGAGGGAGTATCCCCTTCCTTTGTCTGGAGAATGCTTTTCCATTAGTGTCCTAAAGATATGTGATATCATTACCTAATGTTTCCAATGACTTTAGGTTATTGGAAAACCAGAATAGGTGCCAAGCCATACCTCTCACCTCTTTCAATCTAAATGTAGCTATTTATTTGTTTATTTATTAGCCTCGCCATGCACAGCTTGTGGGATTTTAGTTCCCCGACCAGGGATTGAAGCTCCTCCCTCGGCAGTGAAAGCGCGGAGTCCTAACCACTGGACCTCCAGGGAATTCCCATAAATGTAGCATTTTATATTTAACCCCTAAAACTATCTTGGTATTCCTCTAACATTGCAGATAATCAAAATCTTCAGGCTGTTTTCCTTTATATGAAAACTTTCTCCTTTGGGTGAAAGATACAGACTTAATGACCTTATCTTTTATGTTTTACACTGGTAATTGGTGAGCATTTTGAATAAGACGAGACTAAGAACAGAGTCCTGTTTTCTACAGGTAGAGATTCTCCTGCAGGTTGATGGCAATTCATTAATCAACAAGATTTGGGGGAAGTTGTTTTATCTCCTCATCTCTTTGTAATAGGCTTTCGAACTTTCCCCTGTTTCCCCATTGTGTCTATGTGATCATTGTGAGAAGCGTCATTTCACGCTTGGCTGAATGTAGACAGACACTGTAGAATTCTACTGATCCGCCATCACGTGTGTCAACAAAGAGGCAATGAGTGTAGTCGGGCTTGACTAAGAACATGGGTTCTGGCTGCCCTGTAATCAATATTTTCTTCCCAAAATATTCAAATGCCACCCATTTATTAGTCTACTCAAGAATTTCAAAGAATTATGTCAAAAAGAAATGTTTGTCCACATTTCTTGAGTGTCACCCTTTGGTGGGTGCTAGTCTACAAACTCGGCAACATTATTAACTAAGTGCTCACATCAAGCAACAAAAGGTAACTGTTACCATGTCCATCTTTCAGCTCAGGAAATGGAGGCATGGAGGTAAGTCACTTGCCTAAGGCCGAGAGCTAGAGTGCTAGAAACAGGATGCACATCTGGACAAGCTGGAGCCAGAATGTATTGTCCTCAGCACTAGCCACTGCCTTTCCTGCTCTCTTGGTGTGCTGCTGCCTCTGATGCATTTCCTGCTCTCTGCCAGCCCCCTCCCTCCTTGTCCTATCTCTCTCATATTTCATGATTTCTCAGCAGTAACTTAAAATACATGTGCAATCCTACATCCTCTCTACCCTGCGATTTCACTGATTTTAATCTGGAATCTTAATTATTTAATGCAGCTGGGTGCTTTCTTACCTTCTTCCCAATGATATGTTGGGTGGCTGCTCAATCTTTAGTAGTTTAAAGCCCAGCCTCTTAAACAAAGAAGATAGAAAGAAAATAAGAGTTGGACATATCTGCTTTTTGTCATTCTGACCATGACATTGTCCTCCATAAGTAAGAGGTCAGTCCTTTCCTTGTCTAAATCCTTTCTCTGTACAAAGCTTAAGCAAAGTCCTTTTTGCCAACTTTATCATTTTGCCTGAGCTTCTCTGTTCTGGTTCTTACTATTAGGAGATAATTGTGTTACACTATGCAGAGGTTATAAATGTATTAGAAGACAAAAACTAATGAAAATTTGAGATTATGATTTGGGGGAATTTAAAAGAAGTTTATAGGAAAGAACATCAGCAAATTAAATATTCTATCAAATGAATTATGCACAAGGAAATAACTGGCATCCTTGTGGGGTACTTAGTTATGTTTTGAAAGAACAAATTTTGAATCACGGTGGGTAGGGGAAGTCAACATCACTTGGTGGAAAATGATCAAGATGGCTTTCCTGATTGGGGGAATACCTGGCTGAGGGGTAGTAATGAAATTGCACTAGCTGAGTGGAATGATAAATATGAGAGAGGAGAGTGGTGAAAGAATGACTTAGAAAAGTGTGCCATGTTTTCCCAGGCCATTTAAGATCATTCAATATCACCTTTCATTGTGGAGATGCAGAGAGAACAAGTGACTTGCAGAAAATCACAGAGCTACTTAGGGACACATTGCTAGGACCAGAATTCAGGTCTCCCACCTCCCAGATGAGTTTAAAATGGTCTGAAATTGAAGTCAAAGATAATTTGTTTTAAGCCTACGCTAGAGCTAGATTTAAAGCCGTAAAAACCTCAAACGCAGAAAAGATAGCATTAAAAAAAAAAATGAAAAATCAACATAAAACCATAAAATAAAGGCAAAGAAGTTCAATAAAATCCTGGTTTTTTTCTTTGATTTTTTTTTTTTTTTTTTTTTGGCCCACAATGACTACTTTGATGCTTCTTTTGCACTATCAAAAACAAATTTTCACAGGTTGTTTTTCACACCCTCTTTTTCCCTTCTACCATTTATTATAATACAAGACTGTGTTTATGGAATCTGATTTTGCCCAGCTTGAACTGGCATGGGAAGGGAGCACCATGGAGCAGAGACAGCGCTACAGTGGAAGCTACCAAAGCAAATATTCTGGTTGGGGAGGCAAATGCCACATTCAATAACAACACTAGGTGCAATTTTCTCAGGAAATAATCTGTGTGGTGCAGGTGATAATATAATAGATTTCTATGGGTCGGGCAATAAATGAGGACTGATGAAGCCAACAAAAATTTATTGGAGAAAATGGAGTTTAAGCAGAGTTAGGAAAAAGTGGAAAGGCATTGCAAGTAGAACTCTACGGGGGAAAACTAGCTGTAAATTTTATGGAATAAAGAGGTTAAGTTGGGATGCACGAGAAATGTGGCAAATTGGGGAGGGTGGAGCCAGATTGTGGGAAATTTTTATTTCTCAAAAATTGTTAAATACGTATCTGATAGATGCCAGGCACTGTGGTGGATGCTGGGAAATCGTTGGAGCACAAGGTCCATGGACTTGACAGTTCAGAAAGGAAGATGTTCTATTCCAAAGGAATGACACAGTAGAATAAAGGTGATGATCGAGCAAACACCAGGGTTGGTGTGAGCAAGTCATAGGAGCATCAAGTCCAACCCAAGAGTGTTGGGATGCAAGCCCATATGAAAGATGTGATGTTTAAGCTGGACCTAAAGGGAAATTAGGGGTAAGGGAGGAGGAGAGGAATGTTCAGGGTAAAAGAAGGAATAGCGAGTGCAAATATACAGAAGCAAAAGTGAACCATCTGGGAGATGGTTTGTGTAACCTGACATAGAGGAAGAGGTGAGAAGTGATATAAAATGAGGATGGAGAGGAGGGTGGCAGCAGGTCATGATGCCCCACTGGATCCTTACTACGGAGAGGAACCAGGGGCCCCTGAATGAATGCCTTACAGTTCCTGCCCCAAAGGTGTTTACAGTATAGCAGGGTGACAGGTAAGTCATTAAATTAAGGCATACCCTAATAGCATGATAGAGATAGGCAAAAGATCTACTAAGAAATAAATCCATGGAATTTTATCCACAAGTTATCTTCATTCATGCAGCAAATATTTATTGACTACCTTCTATTATGTTAGACACTCAGGATATAAAAGTGCATGAAAATTATTTCCCATTCTTAAGGAACTCATAATCTCCCGGGTGTGACAAACAAGAAAGTTAACATTTACACCTAAGCGTGATAAGAGTCATGGCAGAGATACTCACAGGGCACAAAGGGAGAACAGAGAAAGATATTGTACCCAGCCTGGGGGCCAGAGAAGACTATAGGTAGAGACAAAGTTTGTTTATTAAAGGCTGCATAAGAGATAGCTCCACTGGCAAGAGCAACTTCTCTAGGTGTATGATCTGGTACATATGAATCTGCCGATGTGATCCCTCATGTACACAGTGATGCAATCCATATGGAAATACTCTGTGACAGGGTTCATGGCAAAACAACCCTACATTATGGCCCACCATAATTTCATTTTAATAGAACCCAAATCAATCCTCTCTTGAGTCTGGACCATATATTCAGATGGTCTCCCTGGGCATGATTTTATTACTTGTCTTCATGTTTTAATCACACGCTATAATAAAACATGGCCATTTAAAGGCAGTCAGTCACTCAGGGACCGAAGTCACCTGGTAGGGTTTGGTTGTCTGCCAACTTAAAGCTTGGCCCTGTATTGCTAGGCAAAGAAAGATTGCTCTTAAGATAAATATTTGGAGTTCAGAAGACATGGCCAGACTGCAATATTTTTAAGTTATGGAAGATCATATTTGGAGCTTCAATTCTCAGATATGTCTATCGTCTTAATTTATTTGGTTAAATTAAAAAATACACAGGAAAACAGTGAGGCTTAAAAACACAATATTAGTAGGAAAATCTCAAGATAAACTTGTGCTGAACAAATATTAAGTCAGCAAAAAGAAAAATGTAAATTTGTAGTCAGAACTTTTGTTCTAACTTTTAGTGTCCTAGTAAAGACATTAGGCTTACAGAAGGAAGAAGAAAGTGGTTTTGGCATATTTTTTCTTGCTTTTAATCTTGGATCAAGAAGAAAGGTAAGCTCCATGTTTGTCAGAAATTTCCTGTGGTAGTAGGAAGATCACTGGTTTAGGATTCAGGAATTCAGGAATCTCAGCCAAGCATCTCAACTCTCTCTGAGCCTGGGTCCCTCATCTTTTAAAAGGAGACTAATAATAGGAGCACTAGTGGAAAGATCAACTTTCTGAGCCTCAGTTTCTCCATCTGTCATGTGAGATAGTTGTATTGATAAAGGGAAGGCTGGTAGGTACCTTGAGGGCCAAATAGAAATAATTGCTAGTGGCTGCTAAGAGCATGTCCTAAGAAGGATGCTACAGTGATATCCTGGCCCAGAGGGACAGCTCCGTGATTAATTAAAGTCAGGCCATGGGCCAGCCTGGATTTCTTCTCATCGTAATATTCATGGCCTTAACAGAGGCACAAACTATTAAGGAAGAGAGAAAGGTAAATGGGGGAGTGAGGATTTAGGATGTTATACCTGAAGTGCATTCAAATCCGAAGAGCATAACTAGACTGTGATCAAATGTCCTGGAGCTCAAAGGATCTTTGTGGGTCCGGTGAAGCCATCAGAGAACAGTAAATATATATTTTAGGTTGATGTGCTGACCTCCAGAGATGATTATCACTGTTTTACACACAAGGACAAAGACGCTATCAAATATGATGGTACACGTCACAATACCTTAAAAGCTCTGAAATGAATAATCAAATGTAAGACAACATTACTGCCCCTACAGCTCAACAGACCAAGTTGTTCTTACTGTGACAGCAGTTGCTAAAGAGACATTTGACCTAATTTTTCAAATACATTGGGACTTGTCATGGGCCATGACAATACTCTTATGCCTAGTACGGTGCTCAACACAGTGAGCGGTATAATATTTATTCAGTTAATGAATGTATCTTAGTTTAATTTTATATGTGGGAAATTTTAACTGGAGATGGGTACACTTAAACATTGTCCAAATGTTGCATATCCTCATAACTCTTAGCCCAATCAGTTAACATTTAAACCTGTATTATTCAAAAATCATCTAAATTGTCACTTCACACCCATTAAGATAGCTATTATTAAATTTTTAAAATAACAAGTGTTGATGAGGATGTGAAGAAATTGGAATCCTTATACGTTGCTGGTAAGAATGTAAAATGATGCAGCAGCTGCGGAAAAGAGTTGGCATTTCCTCATAAACTTAAACATAGAATCAGCATATGATCTAGAAATTCCACTTTGGGCTATATATCCAAAATATTTGAAAGCAGGGACTCAAACAGATATTTGTACCACATGTTAATAGCAGCATTATTCACAATAGCCAAAAGGTGGAAACAACCCAAATGCCCATCGATGGATGAATGGATAAACAAAATGTGGCATACATATACAATGCAATAATATTTAATCTTCAGCTCTGGCTAGCAGTTATTAAACAAATTTGTTATTAAACAAATTTCTTCCTCAGAAAAGTACATTTTTTTTGTTTGAAATAGACTTAATATATACCCTTCACAACTCAGATGGGATGTAAAAATCACTATTGGACATTCAGAGTACATATTTAGAAGTGTTGATTTATTTGATATTGTTTTTGAAGCATCATCAAAAAAATTGAATGAATTAGTTTGTTGTTTTATTTATCAGATATTGAAACAGATATTGCCAAAGCCATTAGAAGAGAAACCTCAAATTCAAGTGGTTAATTAATAATATTTGCCAATATTATCAAAAAGCAAAAGCTTTTACTTGTATTACCAAATGAAGGAGGAAGCACATACAGACTGTCTATCATTCTTAAGTAACAAAAATATAATGTAATGATAATGTTTTAAAAAATCAACTTACATTTATATAGCATTTTCCCATAAATACATTCATGTATGCTGGCATATATACTTTTTTATACAAAAATATCTTAATATTCTGTATGTAAAATAATATCTATTAATTATCACTGTAATGACAAATGGGAAATTTTTTAAACTGTATTAGCTACTTCAATGAAGGCAATACAGGACACTTGAAATGTTGAATTACGCTTCCAACTCAGGGTTTTCCTTGTTATTTTATAGACTGGAAAAGAAAGCAAGGTTTCCTTTGCATTTTTAACCTTCAGGTTTTCAAATTAAAGTATATTGGGCTAAAGGAGGAAAAATTCCAGTCCATACCTGGAGAAAAAGCATAGTGTGAAAGTTAGATCCTCTTCATGAATCCAGGTAAGGAATGAAATTTGGGCGATTACTGTAATTCACCAGAAACTTTATGTCTACTTCTCAGTTGACTCCACAGCAAGGCAATGAGATGGGTACTACCATGTCAATTGTACAGATAGGTAAACTGAGCCTCCAAAGGGCCAAATACATGTACATGACCTCACAGCCAGTAAATTACGGAGCCTGTGCTCTTTCCACACTGTAAGTGCATATCCTGAGAGGCATTAGGGAGGTAATACAGGCTATGCTAGATTTATAAACATTTTTTAAGATCAATATGTGCTTGGTAGCAAATAATTTTTATTAGAAGTCCTATATTATAATACTAAATTATATATATATAATACTATGGAGTTATTATAACTATATAGAGTTGACCTTGAACAACACTTTTGAACTGTGTGAGTCCACTTATAAGAGGATTTTTTTTCAACAGTAAATTCTACACAGTCCTCGGTTGGTTGAATCTGCAGATTCAGAACGACAAATAAGGAGGAGCCTCCTTTATGAAAGGCTGACTATAAGTTACATGCAGGGTGTTGACTGCACAGAGGGTCGACTCCCCTAACCCCCTACCCCCGTTGTTCAAGGGTCAACTGTATATATGTTATATGTGTATATACAGATATACACATATAGCATAATAATATATGTCTATATTATTATACTATTATGGATTTTTAATTTGAATTAAGTTTAAATATGCCAATTTAATTTAAATTTGTTAATTTTATTTACATATGCTAAATCCAATCTATTAATTGAATAAGTTTCTGGATATATACAAAAATATATGTAGACATAATCCTTCAAAGGATTGACAATTTAATGTGGAAGATAGAAAATTGATTCTAATGTAGGCAAATTGGGTTAAGTGCTATGATAGAGATATAAACAAAGTCATTAGTATGTAATAGAAAAAATTCATATAGATGTGTTATTCAACAAAGCATTTAAAAAAATAATTTTTAAAAACTGATAAATGAAAATTATGATTTTATATATGGAATGGCCTTGATGGCTATGGATTGAGAATATAACTTGGACTATAAAGAAATTCTGAGGAGAATTAGTCTTCACATCTATGAAAGTGAGTAGCAAGTTTATCTGCACTGAGGATGGGGTAAGTACAAACTTGTTTTAACTACAGTGAGGAATTTTTGACAGGGAGGAAAAAGCGCTTTCTGAGATATATATATATGGGTGTGTGTGTGACTTTGTAATGTGAGGAGTCATTATTCAAGAATAATAATAACCCAGTGCTTTTTATTTGGTAATATGCTCTCATGTATATTATTTCCTCACTAGTTTTGCTGTCAAGTAGGTATGGCTAGTATTTTATCTTCTTTTTTTTTTAATAGACCAATTAATCAAGGCTAACCTACTCATCAAGGTTTATATAGCTGGTAAATAATGAACGCAAGCCTGAAATCTAGGATTCCTTAGTCTAAAGTTTGTAAATTTCCTATTGTAGAGTCCAAATTCAATTTAAATGTAGTTCTGCTCAGAGGGAGGGAAATGGGTGAGAAATGCAGAATTTTATTGATGAAAAATTTAGAAATTGTCTTCAGGAGTTGCAAACTCAATGCCTTGCAGGGCCAGACAGGTAGTGTAAATAGTGAAGCAGCTGGTTATAAGTTGGAGGGAGTGCATGTTCTGTGAAGCAGTCAGCACAGTCTGGGTTAAGCCTCAGTAACAAAGAATTCCCAAATCTAAGTGACTTAGCATGTGATACCCATTATATTGGACAGAGAAGAGAAAATTTGGCAAGTCGCACACTGGCTTGCTAAAGTAGCTAAAGGCTACTCTGGAGTGACACATGCGCTTCCATTTGATGCTCATGGTCATGCCTAATTCCAAGTAGGAGTTGAGGGGAAGAGGACAGAGGAAGTGCTGTCCTACCATGTTTCAGAAAGTGATGACAGAAATATTTAGTGAGGGGATGCAGGCTCCCCTCGTGTCACCAAATATTCAGTTCATTCTCCTTTTTACACAAAAAAAATACATTCTCATCACTAAGGGAGACAGCCCCAGAATCCCATTTTGTCAAAGTATCAAGCTAAAAGTCTATACCCTCTGGGTGACCTGTGAAGTCTCTACTTCAGTCCCAGATGTCTTCTTGCAATCTGGAGATCTTTGAACTAAAAAGTTAAACCTGCCCCCTCTGCATATCAACACACACTGGGGGCTGGGGGAGAAAAACAGCAATGAACACTCCTGCAATGAAAAATTGCAGGAGTTGGACAGCAAACACTGGTTTATAGATATGCTGAAATCCCATGATGCAGATATTTGCAAGAACTACCTTCATTGAAGATGGGGGTATTCTTTGGTTAAACACTGATTCTACTCCTTAGAAGAAACTCTCAAGGCCCTTGCTCTCTGTAGTCCTTGGTTCTGCTTTCTGAAAGGTTCTTCTTCACCTACTATCTTTATCCACATGCATAGTAGCCATTGGGGAATACACCCTCTTTGGGGCTGAGTAGCTTTCTCAGACCACTTCCTGAACACAGAAAATTTCAGGACCCAAGGATTAGGTTAATATTTATATGATCACAGATTGTTTAGTACATGCTGAAAGTTTCTTTGGCTGTAAGTCTCACAAGAACTTACTAGGTGTATTAGTCATGGTTCTCCAGAGAAACAGAACCAATAAGACGTATATGTAAAGAGAACGAGGATTTATTACAAGGAATTGGCTCACACAGTTATGGGGGCTGAAAAATCCCACAATCTGCACACAGAAAGCTGGAGGACCAGGAGAGCCAGTGATGTAGTTACAGTCTGAATCCAAAGTCCCGAGAACCAGGAGGACCAATGGTGTAAATTCCAGCCCAAAAGCCAGCAAGCTCAAGACCCAGAATGAACCATTGTTTCAGTTCAAGTCTGAAGGCAGAAAAAAAAGGATATCCCAGCTCAAGACAGTCAGACAGAGGAAGTTCCCTCTTATTAGAGGGATGATTTGCCTTTTTGTTTTATTCAGGCCTTCAACTAATTGGATGAGGCCCACTCACATTAGGGAGGGCAATCTGCTTTACTCAGTCTACACATTCAAATGCTAATCTTATCCAAAAACACTCTCACAGATACACCTGGAATAATGTTTGACCAAATATCTGGGCACTCTCTGGGGCAGTCAAGTGGACACATAAAATTAACCATCACAATAGTACTACCTGCATTTTTTTTCCCAGTTATAATTCCTAGATTATGTTTTCATGTATGTGTGTGGTTTGTGTGCGTTTGCTTTCTCAACCCCATGATTCTCACTTTTGTTTTCTTGATTTATGTGTGGGTACCTTAAGTACAGCAAGCTTCAGTGAAAAGCCATTGTCACCTCTTCTCTGAGCAATTTTGTTTAATTGAGGGATTTACTGGATACCACAACAGTACTCTGAGATATCTTATTCCAATCATATTCTTGATTTGATCCTTGTAATAAGGCTGAGTTCTAACCAATATTTGGTTTTCAAAAGCCTTTTTGGTTTTATGTTTTAGTCATTGGGGTTAAGAAGCAGTTGTCTTTTCCAAACCTACAAATACATGGATTTCATTATTCTTTCTATTCTCTTTTATTTCTTTTTGAAAACTGGCCAATTGTCAGAGCTCATTTCTTTCATGTGATAGCTCAGTATTACCGTTCTATTTTCCTACTTCTTCCTCCAGTTACTGCAGATAATATTTTCACCAAATGTTTGCCATTGAATAAGATAGAAGACCATCCCTCCAGCTTTTGATATCAGTTTCCTTACCACCTGCCAAATGACCACTAAGAAAATGTAACATATATTCAGTAATGGTCATTGTCGTTGTTTTTGGTGGTGTTGTAATGTAGAATGCACTAATTTCTATAGCATTCAGCACAGGTGAGGTTATGCTGCTATAACAAAAACCACCACCATTTTAGAAATTTGTAACAATATAAGACTATTTTCTGCTGAGACTACATGTTTGCTGTGGGGTGGCTGTGGGCTCTGTTCCACATTCTTCACTCCTGGACCCAGACTGACAATGCAGCCACCATCCCAAACACTGCCACTTGCCATGACAGAGGAAAACAAGAATGAGTCTAATTGTGCACTGGCTCCCAAACATTTGCTGTGTGTTTAATTGGCCAAAGCAACTCACACAGATACAAATAAATCCTAAGGAGTGAATAAGGGCAATTTAATTGTGTGCCAGAGGAAGATAAGTGGAAATATTTGCTTAATAGTAGTATTGATTACCACACACTTCCTAACTGTATACATAAACTGACTTTTATAAGTCCTCGGTTTGGATGTGAGTTTTCAGTTTCTAGTCCTCTGTCTAGACACACATTCACATTTTTACAGATAAGATAACTGAAACTCTGAGGATTTATACAAAGAAACTCAGCAAGTGGGTTTCAGGACATAATCCTCACTAAATTGCACAGAGCAGTGTGTTGTTTTAGAAAAGCCCAGGCTTTGGTTTCAATATGAACTGGGTTCAAGTCTCAACTACACAACTATGTTTCTGAGTTTATGTAGCTAAGTTAGTTTACCTCTCTGAACTTCATGTTCTACATTTGCCAAATAGAAAGATATTAGAGCTTGCTATCCTGCATGAGCTGTTGTAAAGATAAAGCTTAAAAACTTATTGGAGGTGCTTCAACAATTCTACGTTAAATTAACATTTGTTGCTGGAGTGTGTCATTTTGGTGTAGACAAGTCAGGTCTTGCTAGTTGAGCTTACACTTTCAAGGACCTCCTAAGCAAAATGTGATTGCTCTTGGCATGTGTGTGTTTTTGAAGTCTTAGTCTTTAGGAAGTAACAGATCGTCTCATGAGAAGAGAGACTCAATTAGGCAACTAAGCAACAAAGAGGATTTTTTTGTGCTCCATAGTAAAGGCTCAGTGTGACTTCAAATGTTTGCTTGGGGAAAGAAATCAGAGAACAAAATGCCACTTGGAGCCAGAATCCTTTATTGTCTCCAAGCTCAAGGATCTCTGAAAACTGATTCTCCAAGGACTGCCCTTCAGTTTGACTGAAGAGTGTACTGACTATGCTAATTCCCAAAGGAACTTACTCAACTCATGAAATTTGATGGGTGGGAGTCAAAATGAAATGATGCTGGGCTGCATCCTGATCTCTCTAGAAAAATCCATTTAAACTTTTTAAGAGTTAAGAATGAGGTACTTTCTTCTGAATTAACTGAATGTTTCAGTCTGAAAGCAGTGGTTCTCATACCACTCCATAACCTTCCCTTAAGAATTAGTTGAGGAGTGAATTAGAACACTATGATTCCAAGATTCAGCCACCAAATTCCAAGAATTTGATTTGATGGTTTGGGGATCTGGCCTGGAAAGCTGTATGCATGCAGATCATGATTTGAGAAATTCTGGACCTGCATCTCCCGATTTTGGCTGCATATTAGAATCACCTGCCCAGTTCTTAAAATTGAACTGTGCCTGGGCTCCATCCCAAATATTTGAGAATTTCTGAGGGTGGGGGCCCAGGCACAGGAATTTTTTTAAAGCACCCAAGTGATTCTAATGTGTAGCCAGGGTTGAGAACCTCTGTATCTGGTCTAAAGAGATCTCTGTCAGGTTAAAGATGCCATGCCAGTGTCCTGAAAGATATTTGACAGGATAGGTTTCTCTTTATTTTTAGTATCACAGAAAATTAGAGTAGAAGGTATCTAATAGGACTAAGGTTTTTCAACTTAGAAGGTCTGCATTGTTCTAACAGGGGCAAAAAAGGGTCAAGAAAGGAAATTTCCAGACCACACTCTGGAAAAAAATGGTGCAAAGCCAACACCACTTCCCAGTCAGATCCATGCAGATCCTACCAATCTTTCAACACTAACAAATCCCTAAACCCTCCTTCCACTCTTCATTTCTGTCCTCCTGGTTCTCCAAACTTGCCTTTCTGTGTGCAAATTCCTGCCCTCACCAGGGGTCTGCAAGCCCATTCTTTTTTTTTTTTTTAAGTTCAAATGCATTTTTTTTTTAATTTATGCATATACTTTTTAAAATAGATCTTTATTGGAATATAATTGCTTCACAATACTGTGTTAGCTTCTGCTGTACAACAAAGTGAATCAGCCATATGCATACATATATCCCCATATCCCTTTCCTCTTGAGCCTCCCTCTCACCCTCTCTATCCCACCCCTCTAGGTCGTTGAAAAGCACAGAGCTGATCTCCCTGTGCTATGCAGCAGCTTCCCACTAGCTATTTTAAATCTGGTAATGTATATATGTCGCTGCTACTCTCATTCCATAGACCATTTTTCTCTCAACCAACTCTTCTACCAGGTCTCTGCAAAGCCTTTTAAGTTGTAAATTGAACTCCTAAAAGCTCATTCCTTTCTATAGATGTTCTGCTGCCATCTCATCCTAACTGCAATTTGGATTTTCCCTAGCCACACATCTCCCTAAAAAGCATCTCCAAAGGAGATCATTACTCCTATTCTCACCCTTTGAGTTACAATTCACACACTTATTGCACTGCACTGAAGCTTTCAGATAATTATTACAGGGCTCTCATCTCTCAGTGAGTGAAATTTTCTGATTTAAATTGCACACCCATCATCTCAACATTGTATTCAACTGATCTCTTCCCTAAAACTTTGTGTTTAACTCAACATATACTGAGCATCTTTAAAAAGCTAGGTACCAGGATAGGCACTGTAAATAAGCATAATAGGATTTAAATTCTTTTTCTTTGAATTTTATTTTATTTTAATACAGAAGGTTCTTATTAGTTATCTATTTTATACATATTAGTGTATATATGTCAATCCCAATCTCCCAATTCATCCCACCACCACCACACCACCACTTTCGCCCTTTGGTGTCCATATGTTTATTCTCTACAACTGTGTCTCTATTTCTGCCTTGCAAACCAGTTCATCTGTACCATTATTCTAGATTCCACATATATGTGTTAATATTTGTTTTTCTCTTTCTGACTTACTTCACTCTGTAGGACAGTCTCTAGGATCATCCACATCTCTACAAAAGACCCAATTTTGTTCCTTTTTATGGCTGAGTAATATTCCATTCTATATATGTACCACATCTTCTTTATGCATTCATCTGTCGATGGACATTCATCTGTCGATGTCCTGGCTATTGTAAATAGAGCTGCAATGAACATGTTGATACATGACTCTTTTTGAATTATGGCCTTCTCAGGGTATATGCCCAGTAGTGGGATTGCTGGGTCATATGGTACTTCTGTTTTTAGTTTTTTAAGGAACCTCCATACTGTTCTGCATAGTGGCTGTATCATTTTATATTCCCACCAACAGTGCAAGAGGGTTCCCTTTTCTCCACATCCTCTCCAGCATTTATTGTTTGTAGCTTTTTGATGATGGCCATTCTGACCGGTGGGAGGTGATAACTCATTGTAGTTTTGTTTTTTTTTTTAACATCTTTATTGGAGTATTATTGCTTTACAATGGTGTGTTAGTTTCTGCTTTATAACAAAGTGAATCATCTATACATATACATATATCCCCATATCTCCTCCCTCTTGTGTCTCCCCCCCACCCTCCTGATCCCACCCCTCTAGGTGGTCACAAAGCACCAAGCTGATCTCCCTGTGCTATGTGGCTGCTTCCCACTAGCTATCTATTTTACATTTCGTAGTATATATAAGTATATGCCACTCTCTCACTTCATCCCAGCTTACCCTTCTCCCTCCCCATGTCCTCAAGTCCATTTTCTGCGTCTGGGTCTTTATTTCTGTCCTGCCCCTACGTTCTTCAGAACCATTTTTTTTTTTTTTTACATTCCATATATATATGTTAACATACGGTATTTGTTTTTCTCTCTCTGACTTACTTCACTCTGTATGAGAGACTCTAAGTCCATCCACCTCACTACAAATAACTCAATTTCGTTTCTTTTTATGGCTGAGTAATATTCCACTGCATATATGTGCCACATCTTCTTTATCCATTCATCTGTCGATGGACACATAGGTTGCTTCCATGTCCTGGCTACTGTACGTAGAGCTGCAATGAACATTGTGGTACATGACTCTTTTTGAATTATGGTTTTCTCAGGTTACATGCCCAGTAGTGGGATTGCTGGGTCATATGGTAGTTCTATTTTTAGTTTTTTAAGGAACCTCCATACTGTTCTGCATAACGGCTGTATCATTTTACATTCCCACCAACAGTGCAAGAGGGTTCCCTTTTCTCCACACCCTCTCCAGCATTTATTGTTTGTAGATTTTTTGATGATGGCCATTCTGACTGGTATGAGATGATACCTCATTGTAGCATTGATTTGCATTTTTCTAATGATTAGTGATGTTGAGCATCCTTTCATGTGATTGTTGGCAATATATATCTATATATCTTCTTTGGAGAAATGCCTGTTTAGGTCTTCTGCCTATTTTTTGACTGGGTTGTTTGTTTTTTTAATATTGAGCTGCATGAGTTGTTTATATATTTTGGAATTTAATGCTTTGTCCATTGATTCATTTGCAAATATTATCTCCCATTCTGAGGGTTGTCTTTTTGACTTGTTTATACTTTCCTTTGCTGTGCAAAAGGTTTTAAGTTTCATTAGGTCCCATTTGTTTATTTTTGTTTTTATTTCCATTACTCTGGGAGGCAGGTCAAAAAAGATCTTGCTGTGATTTATGTAAAACAGTGTTCTTCCAAGAGTTTTATACTGTCTGATCTTACATTTAGGTCTTGAATCCATTTTGAGTTTACTTTTGTGTATGGTGTTAAGGAGTGCTCTAATTTCATTCTTTTACATGTAGCTTCCAGTTTTCCCAGCACCACTTATTGAAGAGACTGTCTCTTCTTCACTGTATATCCTTGCTTCCTTTGTCATAGATTAGTTGACCATAGGTGCATGCGTTTATATCTGGGCTTTCGATATTTCTGTTTTTGTACCAGTACCATACTGTCTTGATTACTGTAGCTTTGTAGTATAGTCTGAAGTCAATGAGTCTGATTTCTCCAGCTCTGTTTTTTTTCCCTCAAGATTGTTTTGGCTATTTGGGGTCTTTCTTGTCTCCATGCAAATTTTAAGATTTTTTTTTTTGGTTCTGTAAAAAGTGCCATTGGTAACTTGATAGGGATTGCATTGAATCTGTAGATTTCTTTGGGTAGTATAGTCATTTTCACAGTATTGATTCTTCCAATCCAAGAACATGGTATATCTCTCCATCTCTTTGTGTCATCTTTAATTTCTTTCATCAGTGTCTTATAGTTTTCTGAGTAAAGGTCTTTAACCTCCTTAGGTAGGTTTATTCCTAGCTATTTTATTCTTTTTGTTGTAGTGCTGAATGGGATTGTTTCCTTAATTTCTCTTTCTGATCTTTCATTGCTAGTGTGTAGGAATGCAAGTGATTACTGCGCATTAATTTTGTATCCTGCAACTTTACCAAATTCATTGATTAGCTCTAGTACTTTTCTGGTGGCATCTTTAGGATTATCTACATATATTATCATGTCATCTGTGAAGAGTGAGAGTTTTACATCTTCTTTTCCAATTTGGATTCCTTTTATTTCTTTTTCTTCTCTGATTTCTCAGACTAGGACTTCCAAAACTATGTTGAATAAAAGTGGAGAGAGTGGACATCCTTTTCTTTTTCCTGATCTTAGAGGAAATGCTTTCAGTGTTTCACCATTGAGAATGATGTTTTCTGTGGGTTTGTAGTATATGGTGTTTATTATGTTGAGGTAGGTTCACCTCTGTGCCCAAATTCTGGAGAGTTTTTATCATAAATCGGTGTTGAATTTTGTCAAAAGCTTTTTCTGTATCTATTGAGATGATCATATGGTTTTTATTCTTCAATTTGTTAATATGGTGTATCCCATTGATTGATTTGCATATATTGAAGAATCTTTGCATCCCTGGGATAAATCCCACTTGATCATGATGTACGATCCTTTTAATGTGTTGTTGGATTCTGTTTGCTAGTATTTTGTTGAGGATTTTTGCATCTATATTCATCAGTGATATTGGTCTGTAATTTTCTTTTTTTGTAGTATCTTTGCCTGGTTTTGGTATCAGGGTGATGGTGGCCTCATAGAATGAGTTTGGGAGTGTTCCTTCCTTGGCAATTTTTTGGAAGAGTTTGAGAAGGATGGGTGTTAGCTCTTCTCTAAATGTTTGATAAAATTCAACTGTGTAACCATCTGGTCCTGGACTTTTGTTTGTTGGAAGATTTTTAATCACAGTTTCAATTTCATTACTTGTGATTGGTCTGCTCAAATTTTCTATTTCTTCCTGGTTCAGTCTTGGAAGGTTATAACTTTCTAAGAATTTGTCCATTTCTTGCAGGTTGTCCATTTTATTCACATAGAGTTGCTTGTAGTAGTCTCTTAATGTGCTATTTCTGAGGTGTCCATTGTAACTTCTCCTTTTTCATTTCTAATTTTATAGATTTGAGTCCTCTCCCTCTTTTTCTTGATGAGTCTGGCTAAAGGTTTATTAATTTCAATTTTCTTCTCAAAGAACCAGCTTTTACTTTTATTGATCTTTGCTATTGTTTTCTTTGTTTCTATTTCAATTATTTCTGCTCTGATCTTTATGATTTCTTTCCTTCTACTAATTTAGGATTTTGTTTGTTCTTCTTTCTCTAGCTCCTTTAGGTGTAAGGTTCAATTGTTTATTTGAGATTTTTCTTATTTCTTGAGGTAGGATTGCATTGCTATAAACTTTCCTCTTAGAACTGCTTTTGCTGCATCCCATAGGTTTTGGATTGTTGTGTTTTAATTGTCATTGGTCTCTAGTTATTTTTGATTTCCTCTTTGATTTCTTCAGTGATCTCTTGGTTATTTAGTAACGTATTGTTTAGCCTCCATGTGTTTGTGTTTTTTACGTTCTTTTCCCTTTATTTCTAATCTCATAGCACTGTGGTTGGAAAAGATGCTTGATACGATTTCAATTTTCTTAAATTTACGGAGGCTTGATTTGTGACCCAAGATGTGATCTATCCTCGAGAATGTTCCATGTGCACTTGAAAAGAAAGTGTAATCTGCTATTTTTGGATGGAATGTCCTATAAATATCAGTTAAATCTGTCTGGTCTATTGTGTCATTTAAAGCTTGTGTTTCCTTATTAATTTTCATTTTGGATGATCTGTCCATTGGTGTGTGTGAGGTGTTATAGTCCCCCACTATTATTGTGTTACTGTCGATTTCCTCATTTATAGTTGTTAGCATTAGCCTTATGTATTGAGGTGCTCCTATGTTGGGTGCATAAATATTTATAATTGTTATATCTTCCTCTTGGTTTGATCCCTTGATCATTATGTATGGTCCTTCCTTGTCTCTTGTAACATTCTTTATTTTAAAGTCTATTTTATCTGATATGAGTATTACTGCTCCAACTTTCTTTTGATTTCCATTGGCATGGAATATCTTTTTCCAGCCCCTCACTTTCAGTCTGCACGTGTCCCTAGGTCTGAATTGTGTCTCTTGTAGACAGCATATATATGTGTCTTGTTTTTTATCCATTCAGCGAGCCTGTGACTTTTGGTTGGAGCATTTAATCCATCCACATTTAAGGTGATTATCGATATGTATGTTCCTGTTACTATTTTCTTAACTGTTTTGGGTTTGTTTTTGTAGGTCCTTTTCTTCTCTTGTGTTTCCCACTTAGAGAAGTTCCTTTAGCGTTTGTTGTTGAGCTGGTTGGTGGTGCTGAATTATCTTAACTTTTGCTTGTCTGTAAAGCTTTTGATTTCTCCGTCAAATCTGAATGAGATCCTTGCTGGGTAGAATAATCTTGGTTGTATGTTCTTCCCTTTCGTCACTTTAAATACATCATGCCACTCCCTTCTGGCTTGTAGAATTTCTGCTGAGAAATCAGCTTTTAACCTTATGGGAGTTCCCTTGTATGTTATTTGTCAGTTTTCCCTTGTTGCTTTTAATAATTTTTCTTTGTCTTTAATTTTTGTCAGTTTGATTCTATGTATCTTGGTGTGTTTCTCCTTGGGTTTATACTTCCTGGGACTCTCTGCACTTTCTGGACTATTTCTTTTCCCACCTTAGGGAAGTGTTTGACTATAATCTCTTCAAATATTTTCTCAGGTCCGTTCTCTCTCTCTTCTCCTTCTAGGCCCCCTATAATGCAAATGTTTGTGTGTTTAATGTTGTCCCAGAGGTCTCTTAGGCTGACTTCATTTCTTTGCAGTCTTTTTCTTTATTCTGTTCCACGACAGTGAATTCCACCATTCTGTCTTCCAGGTCACTTATCTGTTCTTCAGCCTCAGTTATTCTGCTAATGATTTCTTCTAGTGTATTTTTCATTTCAGTTATTGTATTGTTCATCTCTGTTTGTTTGTTCTTTAATTCTTCTAGGTCTTTGTTAAACATTTCTTGCATCTTCTCGATCTTTGCCTCCAGTCTTTTTCCAAGGTCCTGGATCATCTTCACTACCATTATTCTGAATTCTTTTTCTGGAAGGTCACCTATTTCCACTTCATTTAGGTTTTTTGTTTGTTTGTTTGTTTTATCTTGTTCCTTCATCTGGTACATAGTCCTCTGCTTTTTCATTTTTTCTATCTTTCTGTGAATGTGGTTTTCATTCCACAGGCTGCAGGATTGCAGTTCGTCTTGCTTCTGCCCTCTGGTGAATGAGGCTAAGAGTCTTTTGCAAGCTTCCTGTTGGGAGGGACTGGTGGTGAGTAGAGCTGGGTGTTGCTCTGGTGGGCAGAGCTCAGTAAAACTTTAATCTGCTTGTCTGCTGATGGGTGGGGCTGAGTTCCCTCCCTGTTGTTTTTTTGGCCTGAGGTGACCCAGCACTGGAGGCTCCAGGCTGTTTGGTGGGGCTAAGGGCAGACTCCAGCAGGGCTCATGCCAAGGAGTACCTCCCAGAACTTCTGCTGCCAGTGTCCTTGTCCCCTCAGTGAGCCACAGCCAGTCCCCGCCTCTGCAGAAGACTCTCCAACACTAGCAGGTAGGTCTGGTTCATTCTCCTATGGGGTCACTGCTCCTTACCCCTGGGTCCTGATGTGCTCACTACTTTGTGTGTGCCCTCCAATAGTGGAGTCCCTGTTTCCCCCAGTCCTGTTGAAGTCCTGCAATCAAATCCCACTGGACTTCAAAGTCTAATTCTCTGGGAATTCCCCCTCCTGTTCCCAGACCCTCAGGTTGAAAAGCCTGACGTGGGGCTCAAAACCTTCACTCCAGTGGGTGGACTTCTGTGGTATAATTGTTTTCCAATTTGTGAGTCACCCACCCAGTGGTCACGGGATTTGATTTTATTGTGGTTGTGCCCCTCTTACCATCTCGTTGTGGCTTCTCCTTTGTCTTTGGATGTGGGGTGTCTTTTTTGGTGAGTTCCAGTGTCTTCCTGTTGATGATTGTTCAGCAGTTAGTTGTGATTCCAGTGCTCTCACAAGAGGGAGTGAGCACACATCTTTCTACTCTGCCTTCTGGAACCAATCTCAAGATTTATATTCTTAATGATAGGGAAGGAAACTGAGTCTCAGTGAGGTATGATTTGTCAAGTAAATGAGATGGAGAGGCAGAATCTGAGCTTAGATCTGTTTGAATGCAAAGTGCAAGCTCTTGATATCAGTTTATTTTTAAATTAGTTATTTATTTATTATTAAATATTTCAGAAATACACAAAGATTTTGTAGACAGATAGGTTAGGGAGTGTCCAGAGGAAGAGAACCAGATATAGTTTTCTTGACATAAGAGAAATTTAGGCCTAAGGCACTTTGTGATCCAAGCCTGGCCACAATGCCCACCATACAGAAGAACAGGTCTCAGTAGTTAATGATTTTAAGGGAACAAAAGAATGTAAGAACAAACGGCTATTACCAAGCCAGGAAAATAATGTAATCATATCAGAGACAATAAATCAGTCACAAGGACTCCCAGTTCTTTTTCAAAGGTAAAGGTTAGCCTGAAGCACATTTCTGAGCTGTTTTGAAGGGTTTAGACCCTCTTGAGTATTTAACCACCAGAGTAACTGGAGCCAGAATTGATAATCCTGGTCTTTGCTGGTCTTCGAGACTTCAATCAACTAGAGCCTGGACTATGTCAATCTAGAATGACCTTGGCCTCAGTTCCATGCTGACATCTCCTCTTCACCATGCAAGCACAGGTAGGACTCACTCTACCTGGATGACTATACCCACCCCTCAAGAATATGCATGCACTCTTAGCTTAAAACTTCCCCAATTTTGCTGTGTGGAGAGACACGGCTTTAGAAAATAACCCCAGTGTTCTCCTTACTTGTTGCAAGTAATAAAATACTTCCTTCTCCCATTCTTTGACTTGGTTATGCATTTGACTTGACACCCACCAAGAGGTAAACCCAGTTTTCAGGTAACAGTATAACATGTAATAGAATGAACATCTGAGTACTGGCCACTTTGCTTAAGAAATACAACATTAAAAATACACTTGAAAGCCCTATAGATACCAATCTAATTGCATTCGCATCACTCATCTTCCACCCCCAAAGCTGACAACAGATAGAGCTGGAGTTGGAATGGCTCTTCAGAGTTGTCTCCAATTGAGATAAGAGGCCAGGCTTTTGTACCCCTGCATTTTTTCAAGTTCTCATGAAATATATATGCAACTTAACTTTATATGAGGCCTTAAAGTGACTTATATTGTGGCTCTATTTCATCATGCACTATAAAATAACAAATTAGGAAGTCATTGGTGGAGGGGGGACTTTTTCTGGAGAAGCCTGAGGCAGCATGGTTTGACAGAATGTTAATTTCTTTGGGATTTTCCAGAACACAATAAGAGTGTAAATTTTAGTTTTAAACCTGTGTGGGGCTAGATCTTGGAATTTTAATGTTCTTACATGTTCTTCAGCTGATGCTTATAAAGAATTATGGAATGGTTTGAAAACCACTGCCATAATACTGAAGCATCCAATTAATTCAGAAGAAAGTACCTCATTCCTAACCCTTATAAAGTTTGATGAATTTCCCAGGAGGGATAAAAATGAAGAATAACATCACTTAATTTGACTCTCACCCATAAAATTCCATGAGTTCAATGTGCTCCTTTGAGATTTAGTATAGTCAGCATGCTTTTCAGTCTAATCTAAGAGTGGTCCTTGGAGAACTTGTTTTCATGCCTGGGGTCACTGAGATAGATGTCCTTCCACATCCCTTCATTGTTGTGGATCAAAGAATCCCATTAATAAGGATCTAGCCTACCATTTGAGTACAGATATATATCTCTGTTGGAATAAATGTGCTTGAGGGAGGACAGACAATGAAATTCCCAAGGAAATTCATTCCGAGACAAGAAGTTTGAGTGGTCTGGACTAAGTGGCAAGAACAGAATATAAAGTAGCTGGTAGTTCCAGCTTTGGTATGAGGTGGGCCTGGCTGTCTGACTCTCTCTTGATCTAGTCCCCTCTCCACCCCCCAGCCCCAGAGCACCTGTGTGCCATGAGAAGCAGAGATCACCAGCTGAAAAGAACCATGTCCCAGGTGCCCATCAGCTTTGCTGTGGTTGACCACTCTGAAAGAGCTGGCAATAACAGAAGCATGGTGGAGAGGGAGGGGTTCCTGAAGATAAGTGGTCTGGATGGGGCAGCAGTGAAGCCATCAGCCTGCCATCCTCATTCATGTGGGAACACACCCTCATGCCTCACCCCTGTCCTCATCTCAGACTTTCATGACCCTTCCCTGGTGCTTTTGGAAGAAGTAACTTGTGTGGATATTCCAGGAAAAGAGTGAATATCATGCAGTCTGGGCTTGTGTCAATCAGATTTTGTGGAACATTTTACTCACTAGTGAATTAAACCTGGAACATACTGGCTAACATTTAATCCAAGATTATTCTGAATTCTTTTGCAGTCCCCACATATATCAAATTTGAAATCACTACTCCTAGGGAATGTTAAGGCTAGTGGAAATAAAGCCATCTATTGTGCTCTTTCCCAACCTACAGCTTCTCTCCATCTTCAGGCACTGTCATCTTCTGTTCTTCTATTAGGTGAGAGAGTTGTTTTTCTTCTCCTTTTCAGGAGGATAGTCCCTCTTGTCATGCCTTCCCATTTGCCTCCTTTAGGATCTTTTTCTACTAATAATTCCCTTTCTCTTGCACATTAAATTTTTCTCTTCTTTTCTGGCAATTTTCCTCTGCTAATACATATGTTTAAGCCTATAGATCCTAAAAGCAAACAACAGACCAAAATGAAAGGCTTCATCCACTCATAGAGTAGGAGTTCCTTGGATACTGGTGAAACCAAGCAGGACTCTGTGGGGCTCCTGGGCATGGACGCCTTTCAAACAGTTGCTAATCAAGGAAGTGAGGTGATGAAGAGACATGGGAGGAGCAGCCAAGAAACAATAGTGCAGTCTTGCAGCAGGGTCCTGGTTCTGCTTCAAGGGATACACATAACAATATCCTTGAGCTCTTTACAGAACTAAAATCCCCAACAAATGGAAGGTGTTAGCATTTTTCATTCCAGAGAAGATCATAGTTTGATAACCTCGATAAGTTCATCAAGAGACCACCTAAGTCCAGATTAAAGGAACCAGAGAAGCTCATTAGGACAAGACCACCTGAGGTCAAATTAAAGAAGTGCAGGCCCTGCACACACCCTAATCCTTATCAGCAACCCCACCCTTGAACCATTGCTATAAAACTCTTCACCAAATCCTCCCAAGTTGGGACACACAGTTTTTGAGGGGCACAAGCCCCCTGTATCCCCCTTTGCCTGGCAAAACAATAAAGCTATTCTTTTCTACTTCACCCAAAATTCTGTCTCCAAGATTCAATCCAGCACCAGTGCACAGAGGCCAAGTTTTCGGCATCACTGGTAACCACTTCATTATTCATTCTCCCTATGGTTTCCCTTCTTAAAAAGACTAGTGAGGGACCCCATCCCAGTCATATGCCACAGGGTAGAGTGAGGGATCCAAAGTGTTCATGCCTTTTATCCACAGTTGTGGTAAAACACAGAGTCACCAAAGCCAAGGGTTGGTCCAGGAATTAATTGAAGTGCATACCAGGAAGAAATCCAATAGCCAGTTTCCCAAATTTGAAAGATGCCATTCTAAAGTAGAGGTAAGTTCAAATGGGTACCAGCCAGAAAGCCCAGGTGGTCCTGAGAGTGCAGTTCAGGAGAACAGCAGTAATTCTGGAGCCAGTGTGGAGCTACTACTGCACGTGATTTGTCCCTGGCGTCCAGGCTTTCAGGTGCCCATCCAAGATCATTAAAGGTAAAACAAGAAGTAGGCAAGAAAGGGAATATTGGAACTTGAACTTTGGGCTTTTGTTGCTATTTCTATTTTTCTGCTAAGAAAGACTCAAGTCCAAGACTCAGGTGGTCCATGTTCACATGTGCATGTATCAGCTGATTCATTGACAGGCATGTGGATGGCAAGCAAGAGGGTTGGCTAAAGGTTAATCCTGACTATTAATGACTCCTACATTTTAATTTTTTTCTTAACCTTTTTATCTAGATCTTCTCTCTAGAATCAAGATGCATCTCCCTTTAACCTGCTCAGTGCTCTAATGGTTACATTTTGTAAAATTCCTCCCTTTCTTGCCCAGAAGATATGAATGAAAAGGATTCACAAGTGCTAACATCATTGAAAATGTGAATTCTGAGAAGAGGAGGGATACCAGAGGCCTGATCCTCTCAATGAAAACTATTATAAATATCCCTAAAAAGAAAAACATTCAGATTTAAACAAGCAAACACATATACGGCAATAGCACCCAAATTCTACTTGGGGTAAGATCTTATGTAGGAATAATTTTAGTTCTCAAGGCTGCTTTAGTCTAGGAAAAATAACTGAATCTACATACCTTCTCTCTTTTTATTTCAAAGAGATAATCTCTATTTTCCCCTCGTCAAAACTTTCAACAAGCCACTGTTCTTCTAAACGTACTTACCTGTCAGCAGCGGGCTTTGATTCCTGTGGCGTTGATCTTCAGCTCAGACACGAGCTTATTTTTGAAAAACAAAAGTACATGTTAGTGCATCTTAGCTGCCAGGGTTTCTGCTCATTTTCTCTGAAAGCACAGATTCCTCACCTCCGAGCATCAGTCTCACTCTCAGCAGGCCTTATTATTCAAAATGCATAATCTCCTCTTCCATTATCAGAAAACTGCTTGGAGAAAAACAGACATTTTTAACTTGCCCGTTCCTTCACAGCCCCACTCAGCTTTCTCTGCTGGTGGCGACTGAAAAACTCCTTGGTGAGACCAAGTTCGGAGTCTGTTAATGTCGCTGATGGGGGGCTCTTCTGAGCACCTGTTACCAGGTGTGCTCCCTGCCACTGTGCCTTTCTAGGGGGGGCTGATGACAAGGGCATCTCAAAACTTCTTTTTCTTATAACAAGATATTGAATATAGTTCCCTGTGCTACACAGTAGGACCTTGTTGTTTATCTACTTTATATGCAGTAGTGTGTATATGTTAATCCCAAATTCCTACTATCCCTCCTCCCCCGTTTCCCCTTTCATAACCATAAGTTTGTTTTCTATGTCTGTAAGTCTGTTTCTGTTTTGTAAATAAGTTCACTTGTATCATTTTTAGATTCCACAAATAAGTGATATCATAAAATATTTGTCTTTGTCTGACTTACTATCTTAGTATAATAATCTCTAGGTCCATCCATGTTGCTGCAAGTGGCATTATTTCATTCTTTTTATGGCTATTATTCCATATTCTTCTTTTAGTGAGGGTTCAAGAGTACCTCAGAGATTCGTGTTGCCTGACAAAATGTAGCAGCATGAGACTAGATGGGCTGAAAAGCTGAGTGCTTTTAAAACGGAAATTGTAGGAGTGTGGGAAGGTATGGAAAAGAACTGCAAAAAATGTTTAAAATCTCTCTCCTCCTCTCTCTGTCTCTGTCTCTCTCTTGTTTTCCACCTCCTCCCACCCCACCCTACATTATTCATTTTTCTAAAATCTATATATTGTATGGAGATGCCAAGAATGAGTCAGAACCCAATTTAAATTTTTGAGTTCCCTTCTCACAGGAAGAGATAAGCTATTTAAAATCTTTCCTTGGATCTGCCCTCCGTCCCTTCTGGACCTCTGGACCCAACATTTGTACAAATTACTTTCCCTCTCTTACTCATTTTAGCTACCTAATTTTTCTGATTCTTATCATCAGCAAGCTTCTTTCCCCATGACCAAATCAAATGATAACCTCTGCTGACCCCAACTTCATGTAAGGCTGTGAGTGTATGTGTGTTTGTGGATTCGAAGGATATAAAACTGTATAGGAAAATCTCTATTCCCACATTATTTCTGAGTTTAGTGAAGGGTGGTTACATGAACTAATCCTTACATGAGTACCAGGAGGGAAGCACCATTATCATGGTACTTGATACAGGAAGTACATGAGGAAATGGGGGCTCACACAGTTTAAGGGATGTATCGCTACTCATGCTTAGAGCCATATTTTGAATTTGTTTGCTGATTGCAAAACATTTGCTTTTTCCCATTCACCATACTGTTCTAAGGGATACGTACACAAAGTTAAACACAGGAGGGCAAGTTGAAAATCACAGTTCAAGGAAACAGTCGCTCTCATAACGCTTCTTGTACACACTTCAATGCCAGAGGATTGGCACAGGCAACAGTCCCTACAGTTCACGTGTTTAATCCCCACATTGGCATCAGCTACAGCAGTGAAGATGGGAAGGAGGAAAGAAATGTGAAGACCTATTCAGAGGGAGTGATCCAAGACTAAAGGATGCATAGAAAGCTTTTCTCAAACAAAAGTTGACCAAGAAGTTATTTTGTTTTGTTTTGTTTTGTTTTGTTTTTCTGTGTCTCAGAACGTTAAACTGCACAGAGAATGAGACAGTAGATAGCAAAGAAAATTTACATTAAAGAAAAATGGATTTCTGGTTTTTTCATCAAAACACATGTTATTGTTTCTAGTAGTCACTCGATATAAGAAATAAAGTTATAGAAATACCCTTGATGGAATCCCTGCTTCAACAACTGTAAACTCAAGAGACTGAGAACATTTTCCAACTGTCGTAATTTTTCTGATAAACAGAATTGATCCATCTACTGGTCTAGGCTCAGAGCACACCAGCAGGTAAACCAACATCAGGCGTCAGTACAGGGAGAAGATAGGAGGTGCTTTATGGTGTCTGGGATTAAACCAGTTGGCTTTCTTAAAATAATTTTCAAGTAAATTACATCAAAGCATTTATTATTCAATTATTTAATGCCTACATGAGCTAGACCTGGTGATAAAACAGTCAAAAAGACAGATATGTAGTAGATTAACTAATGATCTTTCAAAGATGTCTATGATCTAATCCCTTGTGAATATCTTATATTACGTGGAAAAGGTACTTTACAGATGTGATTAAGGCTAATGGCCTAGAAATGTAAATAGTCTGTTTGGGCTGCATTAACAAGATACCAGAGACCTGGTGACTTAAACAACAGAAATTCATTTTCTCACAGTTCTAAAGGCTGGAAGTCCAAGATCAATGTGCCATCACGGTTGGTTTCTGGTGAGACCTCTCTTCATGGTTTGTAGAAAGCTGCTGTCTCACTGTGTCCTCACATGGCCTCTTCTCTGTGTGTGCTCAAAGAGAGAGAAAGAGATCTCTGATGTCTCTTCTTCTTCTTGTAAGGACCCCAGGCCTATCAAGTGAGGGCTCCAGCTTTATGGCAGGATTTAACTTCCTTGAAGCCCCTATCTCCAAATACAGTCACATTGGAGGTTTGGGATTGAACATACGAGTTTTGGGGAAGCACAAATCAGTCCATAACAAATAATATCCTAAGTTATCCAGGTGGGTCAAATCTAATCACATGAGCCCTTAAAAGCAGAGACTCTTCTTTGGCTGAAGTCAGAAAGATGGAGTGGAAAAGGAAGGCAGGAGAGATTTGAAGCATCAGAGGAATTCAACCTGCTATAGTTGGCTTTGAAGATGGAAGGGGCCATGAGCCATAGAATGTAGGTGACTTTTAGAAGAAAAGAATGACCATTGTGTCAGGAACTCAGTCCTATAACCACAAGGAACTGAATTCTGTCAACAACCTGAATAAGCCTGGAAGTATATTATCTCCCTGAGCCTCCAGAAAGGAGTACATACAGCTCTGCTGACACCTTAATTTCAGCTTTTGAGACTCAGAGCAGGGAAACCAGCTGAATCCACTGGATTTCTGATGTACAGAACTGTGAGACAATAAATTTGTGTTGTTATAGCCTGCAAAGTTTGTAGCAACATGTTATAGCAGCAACAGAAAACTAATATAGATATGATCCCTTCTCTCTTAGAGCTTATATTCTAGTGAGCAAGATAACAATAGAGTAAGTTGACAAAATAATTGCAAAATGTAAAATAATTGCTCTGTGAAAAGTAAGCAAACAGATGAAACAGAGAATGTCCTAGGGGACCTATGTTTTAAGATCTGTTGGTAAAAGTGATATTTACGCTGACCAAAAGGAAGAGGAAGAGCTAGCTGCTCAAAGAACCAGAACAAGAGCATCCCATGCAGAGGGAACAGACATGCGAAGGCCTTGAGGTGTGAGAGAGCTCAGGGTATTCAAGAAAATGAAAGATGTTCAGAAGTTTGTGCACAACAAAGGACAGAATTTCGAAAAATGAAGTTGCAAAGATAGACTGAGCAGAAAGAATGTGGTGCTTTTTAAAACATGATTAGAAATTTGGATTTTATTCTAAGTACTGTAGGAAATCCTTGTAAGCTTTTAAAAGGAGAAGAGTGCTATGAGGATGGGATTCTGAAACAGAAAAAAGGACATAAGTAGAAAAACTGGAGAAATTCCAGAAATGACCTTAGTTTAGTTAATAGCGTTAATTTCTTGGTTTTGATCATTGTATCATAGTTATGTAAGGTGTTGACATTAGAAGAAACTTGGTGAACTATTTATGGGAACTCTCTGTACAATGAGAGTTGTATATGTTTGCAACACTTCTGCAAGTCTAAAAGTATTTCAAAGTAAAAGGTTAGAAGGAAAAAGAATGTCATGACCCACTTTTAATTTAGGAAGATCATTCTCAGTTCTCAGCTGGAGGAAAGGTTGTAAATGCCAAAGAGTGAGTGTGAATGTGTGAAAACCAGTTAGGAAACTAACTCAGTCATCCAAGTAAGAGACAATGAAGCAGAGAACTTGGTCAGGGGCAAGTTCAAAAATCTGTTTTTGAAGTAGAATCCCCAGGATTTGATGAAGAATGACGTGTATGTGCGTGTCACAAGCAAGAGTGCACGTGTGTGCATCCGTGTATCCGTTGTTGGGATAAGCAGTGAAGGAGGAATGGGAGAAATCAAGTTTTAGGTTTCTAGCCTGAGAAATTAGGTAAGGGCCTCATTTACTAATGAGAAGTTTGCAGAGTGTGGGGAGAAAGAAATATGAATTTTTAAGGTTAATGGGCCTCAAAATGAGGATATCAAGGGTGCTGAAACTCTAAGGTGAGGTCTGGACTGGAGATGTGTGTCAGGTGGCTACAAGCAGCAACGTGATATTTACATGCTGCTCTCTTGTGGTAGGAGGTAAGAGGCATATGCTTCTTATAAACGACCAGGAGACATAACGTACA
Source organism: Eubalaena glacialis (assembly GCF_028564815.1). Classification (NCBI taxonomy): domain Eukaryota; kingdom Metazoa; phylum Chordata; class Mammalia; order Artiodactyla; family Balaenidae; genus Eubalaena; species Eubalaena glacialis. The sequence continues at coordinate 121,095,468 of NC_083716.1, read as the reverse complement.
AGAGAGAATCTCTTAAGTTCGGACCAGTGGACTCATGCTAGAGGGTCGAAGATTGTCCACTAGAAAGAGAATGCTTTTAACTTTTCACTGTGCCTGCCTTTTTGCTTTCTCGGTAAAATTACTATCAGAAATGCCATGATATCACAGCTCTGCTAGGCAGAATCAAGAAAAAGAAAGTATTTGTTAATGCTTGAGTCAGAGTAAAACTGGGAGAGTGATGGCAGGTGAATCAAGACTATGGACCATCTATGGAAAGGACTCTGGGAACAGAAATTTTGTCAGCATTTTGAGCTAGGGGCTTCTCTTTTCAGTGACCACTTCTAATACGTGCATACATACATACATAAAATGGATAGATAGATAGGTAGATAGATAGAGAGAGAGAGAGAGAGAGAGAGAGCGATAGATAGATTTATAAAATATATATGTGTGTGTGTACATTTATATTTTTATTTACCTAAAACAAGTCAGCTATTTCTTCATACCAGACAGTCTGGCACAGAGGTTGTGGCATCTGAAAATCATTGCTGAGTGTCTTAATCAGAAAATCCATAAAGGAATTTCCAGGCAACATATTTGAACGCAAAGTGTAAGAAATTTTATATTAGTCCCCCAAATCAAGGCACTGAGATCGGACGCTTCTTAGTGAAGCATTAGTGAAGCATTGATAAGGTCTCAACTAGGATGAGAGCCATGTGAGAGGATGGGAAAATGTGCACACTTACAGACAAACGTGTATCGAAGCCAATGGTGAAGGAGAATCCCCCTCACTTCCCTTTTTTCTTAGAATTATTGCATAAAACATTCATTGATCTCTAGTCCAGACTTACAGAGTTCAATTCCTGTCTCCCTCTTTCAGCACAACGCGTGAGCTTAAGCATTAATAAGAGACTATCCAGAGGCCAGAGACAAAACCTGGACCACATTTCCACGTAGCTTGGATTGTGTTGCAAAATGGATAGTCTGAACTTCTTGGTTAGTTTGTCCAGTTGATACATAAGAAACACATATTCCTTTTAATTATTTTTTTTAAAAACTGGATTTTAGATATTTTGCATAATATAATATGCTACAAATACCCTTTCTGATATAACAAATACATATCTATTATTAAAGAAAGTATAATTAATTTCACTGGCATGAATTTAATTTTGTTTTCCAATTGGAAATATATTCCAAATAAATTTATATTTTTCAGTTTGATTTAGAAACTTGAAGACAGAATATCCTTTACTGCACAAGTGTCTTAGTTTTCATTTAAATCTATTGAGAAAAATACGGGCTGGGAATGTTAGATTACAACCCTAACCCATGACTCTACAAGGTTGCACCTAGTACTCCCTTGCTACGGAGCAGGAAGTTCCATTGTGCGATAACTAGAGATGCTTGTACGATCCAGTTCTCGACAGTTGCAACTGCTGTTGCTTTCCGCTATAGATGCCTAATTTACCCTGAGAGTGGTCCAGCTTTCGGCTGCTGGGCAGTGTGTCCAACCCCAGTGATCTACTACTCCCAGCATCAATTTCTTTGCTGTTGACCACAGCTGCACGGGTACATAATAGT